>NW_026728042.1:75000-200000 GCF_030684315.1 Stegostoma tigrinum | reverse complement strand
CCCTCTGTTAATAAAAGCTTCAACACTGTATGCCTTCTTAACACCCCTGTCAACCTGGGTGGCAACTTTCAAGGACCTGTGTACATGGACACAGAGATCTCTCTGCTCATCTACACTACTAAGAATCTTAGCCCAGTACTTTGCATTCCGGTTACTCCTTCCAAAGTGCATCACCTTACACTTGTCCACATTAAACTCCATTTGCCACCTCTCAGCCCAGCTCTGCAGCTTATCTATGTCTCTCTGTAACCTACAACATCCGTCTTCACGATCCACAACTCCACCGACCTTAGTGTCGTCTGCGAATTTACCAACCCATCCTTCTACGTCCTCATCCAAGTCATTTATAAAAATGATGAACAACAGTGGACCCAACACCCACCCTTGCGGGACACCACTAGTAACTGGACTCTAGGATGAACATTTCCCATCAACTACCACCCTCTGTCTTCTTTCAGCAAGCTAATTTCTGATCCAAACTGCTATATCTCTCACAATCCCATTCCTTCACATTTTGGACAATAGCCTACAGTGGGGACCCTTATCGAATGCCTTGCTGAAATCCATATACACCACATTAACCGGTTTACTCTCATCTACCTGTCTGGTCACCTTCTCAAAGAACTCAATAAGGTTTGTGAGGCACGACCTACCCTTCACAAAACCTTGCTGACTATCTCTGATCAAATTATTCTTTTCTAGATTATTATAAATCTTATCTCTTATAACTTTTTCCAACACTTTACCAGCAACTGAGGTAAGGCTCACTGGTCTGTGATTACCAGGTTTGTCTCTACTTCCCTTCTTGAACAGGGGAACCACATTTGCTATCCTCCAGTCATCTGGCACTATTCCTGTAGACAATGACGATTAACGATCAATGCCAAAGGCTCGGCAATCTCCTCCCTGGCTTCCCAGAGGATCCTAGGATAAATTCCATCCGGCCCAGGGGTCTTATCTATCTTCACACTCTGTAGGATTTCTCATACCTCTTCCTTGTGAACCTCAATCCCACCTAGTCTAGTAGCCTGTATCTCAGTATTCTCCTCGACAACATTGTCGTTTTCGAGAGCGAATACTGTCGAAAAATATTCATTTAGTGCTTCCCCTATCTGCTCTGATTCCAGACACAACATCCCACTACTATCCTTGATTGGCCCTAATCTTACTCTCGTCATTCTTTTCTTCCTTAAGTACCTATAGAAAGCCTTAGGGTTTACCCCGATCCTATCCGCCAGCAACTTCTCATGTCTCCTCCTGGCTCTTCTGAGCTCTCTCTTTAGGTCTTTCCTGGCTACCTTGTAACCCTCAAGCACCCTAACTGAGCCTTCACATCTCATCCTAACATAACAAAGTGTGAAGCTGGATGAACACAACAGGCCAAGCAGCATCTCAGGAACACAAAAGCTGACGTTTCAGGCCTAGACCCTTCATCTAGACCCTTCATTCTACGTCTGAAACGTCAGCTTTTATGCTCCTGAGATGCTGCTTGGCCTGCTGTGTTCATCCAGCTTCACACTTGGTTATCTTGGATTCTCCAGCATCTGCAGTTCCCATTATCACTCATCCTAACATAAGCCTTCTTCTTCCTCTTGACCAGAGATTTCACTTCCTTCGTAAACCACAGCTCCCACGCTCTATAGCTTCCTCCCTGCCTGACAGGTACATACTTATCGAGGACACACAGGAACTTTTCTTTGAATAAGCTCCACATTTCTAATGTGCCCATCCCCTGCGGTTTCCTTCCCCATCCTATGCTCCCTAAATCTTACCTAATCTCATCGTAATTGCCTTTCCCCTAGCTGGAACTCTTGCCCAGTGGTATACACCTATCCCTTTCCATCACTAAAGTAAACATAACAGAATTGTGATCGCTATCACCAAAGTGCTCACCGACTTCCAAATCTAACAGCTGGCCGGGCTCATTACCCAGTACCAAATCTAATGTGGCTTCGCCCCTTGTTGGCCTGTCTACATACTGTGTCAGGAAGCCCTCCTGCACACACTGGACAAAAACTGACCCATCTATAGAACTCAAACTATGGTGTTCCCAGTCAATATTTGGAAAGTTGAAGTCCCCCATGACAACTACCCTATCTCTCTCACTCCTATCGAGAATCATCTTTGCTATCCTTTCCTCTACATATCTGGGACGATTCGGAGGCCGATAGAAAACTCCCAACAGGGTGACCTCTCCTTTCCTGTTTCTAACCTCAGCCCATACTGCCTCAGTTGATGAGTCTCCAAACATCCTTTCTGCAACTGTGTAATACTGTCCTTGACCAACAATGCCACACCTCCCCCTCTTTTACTGTCTTTTCTGCTCTTACTGAAACATCTAAATCCCGGAACCTGCAACAACCATTCCTGTCCCTGCTCTGTCTGTGTCTCCGAAATGGCCACAACATCGAAGTCCCAGGTACTAACCCATGCTGCAAATTCACCCACCATATTCCGGACGCTCCTGGCATTGAAGCAGACACACTTCAAACCAACTGCTTGCTTGCCGGTGCCATCTTGCGTCCCTGAAACTTTATTTTGGACCTCCCTACTCTCAACCTTTTCTATGCTTGAACGACAATTTTGGTTCACATCCCCCTGCTGAATTAGCTTAAACCCACCTGTATAGCCTTCGTGAATTTCCCCCCCAGGATATCGGTACCCCTCTGGTTCAGGTGAAGACCATCTTGCTTGTAGAGGTCCCACCTACCCCAGAAAGACCCCCAATTATTCAAGAATCCAAAACCCTCTTTGCTGCACCATCCCTGTAGCCACATGTTCAACTCCTCTCTCTCCCTATTCCTCGCCTCACTGGCACGTGGCAAAGGCAACAAACCAGAGACAACAACTCTGTTCATCCTAGCTCTAAGCTTCCGTCCTCGCTCCCTGAATTTCTGCCTTAAATCCCCATCACTCTTCCTACCTCTGTCGTAGGTGCCTATGTGGACCACGACTTGGGCTGCTCCCCCACCCCCTTAAGGATCCCAAAAACATGATCAGAGACATCACGCACCCTGGCACCTGGGAGGCAACACACCAACCATGAATCTCTCTTGTACCCACAGAACCTCCGATCTGTCCCCCTAACTATGGAGTCCCCAATGACTACTGCTCTGCTTCTCTTCCTCCTTCCCTTCTGAGCAGCAGGGACAGACTCTGTGCCAGAGACCTGTGCCCCGCTGCTTTCCCCTGGTAAGTCGTCCCCCCCAGCAGTATCCAAAACGGTATACTTATTGTTGAGGGGAATGGCCATAGGGGATCCCTGCTCTGCCTGCCGGATCCCTTTCCGGCCCCTGACTGTAACCCATCTGCCTTTTTCTTGTACCTGAGGAGTGACTACCTCCCTGGAACTCCTCCCAATAACCCCCTCTGCCTCCCAAATGATCCGAAGTTCACCCAGCTCCAGCTCCAGTTCCCTAACGCGGTTTTCAAGGAGCTGGAGTTGGGTGCACATCCCGCAGATGTGGTCAGCAGGGACACTCGTGGTGACCCTTACCTCCCACATTCTGCAGGAGGAGCATTCAACTGCCCTGACCTCCGTTCCCATTATTCTAAATTCCCAAAGAGACTGATTAAAAATAAAGAATAAAAAATAAACTAGTTACCTTCTGTCGCACAGAAACTTTTTTTTTGCTTCGAGGAGGAGGATGGGTGGGAGACACTACCCGAGTCGTGTTTCGGGTAATGCAACCACACAAATATATTCATATAAATATTATATATATGTAATATATAAAATATTATATGTATAAATATTATATATATATATACACACACACAAATATAAATTAGTACATATAATTTCTCATTAGGTTTACCCATGCAACGAATTATCTTGGTTAATAGTGATTATGTAGAGTGTTTAAAGGAGTTTAAATTGCTTACTCCCTGTGCACAATGTCCACGAGCATTCATCAAATGCCACTTTAAACAGAAACACATGAGTTAACCACAATAATAGTGAAAACAATGCAAGGTACAATGGCTGGAATATTGAACTCTCATGTTAATGAAATAATAACTTACAACGAGCAGCAGCTCACCACTATTTCACAATACACAGTTCGAATGAGAAACACTCCACTTTCCACAGTGGAGAACAAATTTAAAACAACCATTGATCCAACTTTTTCCACGAAGACATTCTACGAATTCGGGAAATGTTTTCTGTGTGGTGTATTCCTGAGGAAGTTGATGCTAATAATGAAGCATCATTTCACTGAACTCTTGAACTTCCTGGTACGGTTACAGCCAGGAAACGTACAGATTTATCACCAATGCAGCACAGCAGGACAGGAAATGAGAATTGTTACGATTCCAGCTGCTTCAGCAAGTGGAACAGTCAAACCCCAGAATAAAACCTGCCTCGCTAGATCTTTTTCCCCTTTGTCAAACCTTGTGGTCTTTCACTGAAACATAAGCACATCAGACTACAGATTAGATTTTAACAATAAAACAGAAGTTTATTACATTGAAGAAATAAAATAAACCAAAATATCAAATATAGCAGTTTCAAAAATTTCAGAACACATTGCAAAAGAAAGTTACCCATGAGAACTTTCCCCTTGACTACTCACAAACTTAAAGCTTAGCCTTCCTCAGTTTTTTCATAGTCTGCAGAATTCTAACAAAATACTCGGGGTCTGAAAGATTCACAAATAATAACCCTTACTCTGAGACAACTTATTCCTTTAACTGTTCTAAACAATCGCCTTTTCTCGAGAGACTGTGCTTAATTCTGAAGTCAATGCTTAACAAACAGAGCTTGCAGTACAGAAACAGGCTCATGATGTTATCTATGTTTCACACAAGACTCTTTCTACCCCTTTTTAACCCTACCATCCCCTTCACCTCATGTGCTCCTCTAGCTTCCTCTTAAAAGTATCTGTGCTATCATTTCAGCCACTCTTCCTGGTTCAAATTTGAACCACTTTCTGGGCAAAGTTGCTTCTCCTGAGTTTCCTGTTAGATTTATTAGTGGCTATGTAGCATCTATATTAATAAAACATTCTTCTATCTGGTCTCAAGAATGAAGCTCCAATAATGGAATTACGAGGTGTGAAGATTTGATAGAGTATAAAACTTGTGCTCTTTCCCCAACATTTTCCACTGAGGAATGAACAAGGAGAGTTCAAGAGCATCCCTGTTACATCCATTCTTCAGGAGACTAAAATATCCATTAAACATTCAGTAGGCATTCCACAGCAGTAACACTGATCATATTGTAGTATTCCTCAGAGAGTTTCATGACTGATTCACTGAGAAGCAATCTTGGCTGAGGTTTCTCAGTGGATATTATTCAGAATAAAGCAACATGTTGCCTTCAGCTGTATTGGAAAGCTGCTGGTAATGGAACTGTTGAAAGCATTCACACCTTTTCTGGATCCATCTTTTATTCCTGTACTTATCTCATTGCTACACTTTTTGCGCTTTACAAAAGCATTTCCTTTGTCATTTAAAACAATGCAGTCTCTGTCTCTGTAACTTCTATCTCTGTCTAATTTTACATTGTTGCATTTTTCTTTATTCATTCACAAGATGAGGGCGTCACCGGTCAGGCAGCATTTATTGCCCATCCCTTATTGCCCGGAGGGCAGTTAAGAGTCAACCACATTGCTGTGGGTCTGGAGTCACATGTAGGGCAGACCAGGTAAGGAATGCAGTTTTCTTTCCTAAAGGACATCAGTGAACCTAGACAGGTTTTTCCAACAATCGACAATGGATTCACGGCCATCATTAGATTGTTAATTCCAAATATTTATTGAATTCAAATTCTACCATCTGCCGTGGTGGGTTTCGAACCCAGGTCCCCAAAACATTACTTGGGTTTCTGGATTAACAGTCCAGCGATAATATCACTAGACCATCACCCCTCCTCCAACTTTTAGCTGCCTAGGCCTGAATCTCTGGAATTCCCTTCCCATGCCCCTCCATTTTCACCCTTTCCTCCTTAAAGCTGCCTTTTTGGCAATACTTTATGTCACTTGTCCTAATAACTACCGCTTTGTAATTAAATACACTCAGTGTGGATTTGTTCACGGGTGATCACGTCTGGGTAGTACAACAGCAAAATACTGCAAATGCTGGCAATCTAAAGTAAGACCAAAACACGCTGGAAATATTCAGCACAATGGACCTATCTTTGGACTTCTGATGACAGGTTAATGAAACATTAATTCTGTTTCTCTGTCCACAGACGCTGCCAGACCTTCTGAGCAGTTCTGGGATTTTCTGATTTCATTTGTGTCTGATGAACTTGATTCTATATTTGAATTTCATGATTCATAGAATCCCTACAGGGTGCAAGCAGGCGATTCATCCCATCAAGTCAACACCAACCCTCCAAACAGCGTCCCATCCAACACATCCCCTATCCTATCCCTGTAACCCTTCATCTCCAGTGGCTAATCCACCTAATCTACACGTCCCTGCACACTATGGGTAATTTCGCATAGGCAATTTAGCATGGCCAATCCACCTACCCTGCACATCTTTGGACGGTGGAAGGAAACCAGAGTACCTGGAGGAAGCCCACACAGACATGGTGAGAGTGTGCAAACTCCGCACAGACAGTCTCCTGAGGCTGGAATCAAACCCTGATCCCTGGTGCTGTGAGTCAGCAGTTCTAACCACAGAGTCACTATGCCGCACCAATTTGAATTGGTGTTAAAGAGGGTCAAGGAGAGTAGAGCATTTGATGCAGCTTACGTAGGTTTTAAGGTGGCTTTGGACTAGTTCCCACATGATGAATTGGTCAAAACAGAAGGTGGTGATGGAATCTGAGGGAAAGTAGCAAATGGAACAAAATAAACTCAGTGACTGCAGACAAAGGGTAATGCTCACTGTAGTTGTAGTTGAAAGGTCATTTCTATTGGGATTCCACAGGGTTCAGTATTGAGTCCTTTCCCTTTCATGGTATATAGCAAAGAAGCAAACTTAAGTGCAGAGGGCACCATTAAAAATTTGCAGATGATAGACTAAAAATGAGTGCATGGTTGATAAAGAGGAAGAAAGCTGCAGACTTGGAATATAGTAACAATGGGCTGATCGGTTAACAGAAAGGGACAAATAGAATTTAATCTGCCGGAATGTGCAGTAAGGCATTTGGGGAGGGCAAACTAGTCAATAGGATACACAATAAATGACACAATACTGATCAGCTTAGAGGCACAGTGTATGTTTACAGATACGGGGGTCGGGGGCGGGGGGGGAGCAATGAGCAGCACATGGTTTGCAACTCCATCAGCTACAAGTTCCCCTCCAAGTCATACTCTCAACTCAACTGGGGTCAGAACCAAGTATAATCTATCCTAGAAATGGAGACGGTTCAGAGTGGCTAAGGAAATAAGCTATTTTTGTGAAAGGGTATAGTTAGTGAAACTTCCAGAGCTGGAATGTGTGGAGAGAACCGTGTGGATTAGTAAAACACTGAGGAAGTCTAAACTCTCAGTTGTGTGAATGGTGAAGGAGGAAGACCCCACAATTTGAGGGACAGAAACTGAGCAGAAGCAGTTAAATCTAACATGCAGATTTGACAGAGAAAGAAAACCGCTCCAGATTGTTAAGTAACTGTAAAGTGACTGTTTTAGGGAGTAGATGGGATGCTGTTTTGTTGTGTTTTGCAACCTTTCAAACTGTGTTATATAGTTAGTTTGGTTTGCTTTATTGTATTTTACTTTCTTTAGTGCAATGAACTGTTTTATTGTTAAAACCAAATGTGCAGCTTTGTGTGCTTATGTTTTAGTGAAAGGCTGCCACACTAAATTGAAGAAAAATTGATAATCAAGTCAGATTTCATTCTAGGATGTGGCCTGGCTTGTAACAACAGCAGCTGGAATCATAGCACCAGCAAAAGAAGAATAAATGAAAAAACTTTGTTGGGAGCAGACTGTATAGTTTTAGACATTGTAGAAGAGAAAGAGGACTAACAGAGGTGCTTCTGATCCGGAAGGGAAACAACCAATGATTCTGTTGTGCACATTATTTGCCCAAAGACAAGCATTGAATGCAAGTTAATTGTGCCCTTGGACACAGCACTGTTTTAGTAGGATATGAAATTTCACTTTAGAATCCATTTTCACTCGCAAATATTGATTGGGAGCACTATTTAATGAAGTGAATTTCTTCAACATCTTCAGAGCTGCATGTTTATCATTCGTATACATGGGAAATCTCAAATTCATTTTGCAGTTACATGAAAATAATGTACAAGGAAAGGAATTTAAACTCAGTATTTTGCACTTCAATTGAGCACAGGTCTTACTCATAAAAATCTCATCTCCTGAATCCCTCTCCAGAATTGATTGACAATGGATACTATATTCATTACAGACAGTATCGGAGATTTTCCGTGTTGTAGCCCATTCCGAAATCTAGGCAAAGCTTCTTGGCGCCTCGCTGCAGGAGTTAAAGATCTGGGGAAATTGCTACATCTTACATCCCTGCCTAGGGGATGCTTCAACATCATTTCCTAAGATAACCACATGTCCATATACATGTTTTCATATTGGGGAGGTCTAAACAGGACACAAACACCTCCAAGGGTATGCCAGCTGACGCCTACATTGAAAGCGTAACACTGAGAATGCTGGAAATCTGAAATAACAGCAAGCGCTGGAGAAACTCAACAGGCCTGGCAGAATTTATGGAGAGAAAAAGTCCGAATTTTATTGTCAGCTATACATCAGTGAGTAATACTATTTATTTCAGAGGAAAGGTGACCGGACCTGAAGCCTTAACTTTGATTTCTCTTCACAAATGCTGCCCAGACCGGCTGAGCTTTTTCAGCAACTTCTGTTTTTTGTCTCTTATTTACAGCATCCACAGTTCTTTTGGTTTTTAACACTATTTATTTCTTGAGTTGTAAGGTTTTTGGATTTAAGTTCTTGCCCACTGAGGTGAAAGCTATATCTAGCCCATGTAGTATGGTAGTAAAGGGATGGTGCACTGACTGTGGGGCTGCCTTATGGATGTGTGGTTAAACATTAAACATTCAGTAGGCATTCCACAGCAGTAACACTGATCATATTGTAGTATTCCTCAGAGAGTTTCATGACTGATTCACTGAGAAGCGATCTTTGCGAGGTTTCTCAGTGGATATTATTCAGAATAACACAACATGTTGCCTTCAGCTGTATTGGAAAGCTGCTGGTAATGGAACTGTTGAAAGCATTCACACCTTTTCTGGATCCATCTTTTATTCCTGTACTTATCTCATTGCTACACTTTTTGCACTTTACAAAAGCATTTCCTTTGTCATTTAAAACAATGCAGTCTCTGTCTCTGTAACTTCTATCTCTTGTTTAGAACAGTTAAAGTATTTTGTTAGAATTCCGCAGACTATGAAAAAACTGAGGAAGGCTAAGCTTTAAGTTTGTGAGTAGTCAAGGGGAAAGTTCTCATGGGTAACTTTCTTTTGCAATGTGTTCTGAAATTTTTGAAACTGCTGTATTTGATATTTTGGTTTATTTTATTTCTTCAATGTAATAAACTTCTGTTTTATTGTTAAAATCTAATCTGTAGTCTGATGTGCTTATGTTTCAGTGAAAGACCACAAGGTTTGACAAAGGGGAAAAAGATCTAGCGAGGCAGGTTTTATTCTGGGGTTTGACTATTCCACTTGCTGAAGCAGCTGGAATCGTAACAATTCTCATTTCCTGTCCTGCTGTGCTGCATTGGTGATAAATCTGTACCTTTGTTTGCTCTCCCAGGTGGAAGTAAAAAAAATCACATGGTATTCTTTCGAGGAAAAACAGGTGAGATCTCACTGGAATCAACATTGCTAAAAGTGATTATCAGGTCATTATCACATTACAGTTTGTGGGAGCTCATGCAAGTAAATTTACTGTTTGTAGGAACTTATGTAAATACATTCTCTATGTTACAGCAGTGACTACACTTTGTCTGTTTCAAAGCACTTTGGTTTGTCCTTATTGGGGAATATCAATCAAGTCTGAATCCTATTTATATGTGTTTGGAAATAGGTCAGTGAGTTATAAATGTTCAGTTTAATTTTATGCTTAAAGCAATGATTAATTAACTACCGGATTATCCATTCCCCTTTCCCAATTTAACATAGAAACAGAGAAAATTGGACTGGGAGTAGGCCATTCAGTTCTTGAGCCTGCTCCACCATTAAATATGAGCATGCCTGCTCATTCCTGTTCCTGCTTTCTCCCCATATTCTTTGATCTCTTTAGCTCGAAGAACAATATCTAACTCTGTCTTAAAAATATTCAATGATAGAAAATTCCACTGGCTCACCATTCTCTTGGCGAAGACATTTCTCCTCATCTTCGTTCTACTGTGTATCCTTAGTCTGTGACCTTTGGTTCTGCAATCTCCAGTCATTAGGAACACCCTTCTTCACTTACCCTCTCTGATACTCTCCAGCTCCACGCTGTGTTACCTCTGGCTCCAGCATCTGCAGTTCTTGCTATCTCTGAATGAGGACAGTCCAAAGAGTGTGTTAAGTGGTATCGATGGGTTAAATGAGCAGGCAAAATATCTGGTAGATGACGTGTAATGTTTGAAAATGTGAGGTTGTCCAGTTTGGCAGGAAGTGTGGAGAAGCAGGTTATTCAAATGGAGAGTGTCTGCAGAATGCCATGTTTCAGGGTGCTCTGGATGTCACTGTGCATGAATCACAAAACGTTATCATGTAGCTACAGCAAGTCTTGGGGAAGGGAAATGGGATGTTGGCTGTTATTGGAAGGAGGTTGAAAAGTAAAAGGAAGGATGACTTGCTGCAGCTATACGGGGCATTACTAGGTACAGTTTCCACTGTTCTTCCTGAAAGAAAATATACTTGCGCTGAAAGCAGTTCAGACAAGGTTTTCTAGGCTGAATCCTGGGATAAATGGCATACAGCTGGATGAACACGGTCGACCAAGCAGCATCACAAGAGCAGGAAGGCTGACGTTTCAGGCCGAGACCGTTTTCTGATGAAGGGTCTAGGCCCGAAACATCAGTCTTCCTGCTCCTACGATGCTGCTTTGCCTGCTGTGTTCATCCAGCTCTACACCTTGTTATATCGGATTCTCCAGCATCTGTAGTTCCTATTATCCCTGGGATAAATGGATTGTCTTACAAGGAAAGTTGGAGCAGGTTGGGCTTATACTCATTGGAATTTAGAAGCACAAGAAGTCCCCTTGTTGGAATCTAAAGGACTTTAAGTGAGTGTGACTGGGTGGATGCCGAGATAAGGATTCCCCTCATGCAAGAAACTGAAAACAGGCAGCACAGACATAAAACGGGGAGTTTCCCATTTCGGATGGAGAGGAAGATAAGTTTTTTGTCTCCAAGGATCATTACTCTTAGTAATTATCTCTCCCAGAGAGCAGTCAAGGCTGTGTCATTGATATTCAAGGTTTGCTTAGAGAGATGTTTCCTCTAATAAGGGAGACAAGGGATACTGAGGGGGTCAGGAAGGAAATTGGAGTTCAGGCCACCACCAGATCATCCATGATCTTACTGACTGGAAGAGTTGAATAACCAACTCTTGCTGCCATTTCTTGTGATTTTATGGTTTTATTTCATCTCCCATCAGCTCACTGGCAGACAGATGAAACAGGAAACCCCAGATTATTAGGTTATTAAAAATGGTTAGTTGGATTTGCTCCAGCAATAATCCAGTGCAAACAGTGATTTAATTAAACCAAACATCTGTAATTCACTGGCCCAGTCCCAACAGAGTCTAACAGAATACTCCTCAAGTTATTAACTTTTGCATTTAAGACAGAGGGGTCGTTGGAAACAGTTATATCATTGTGATTAATTGCTAAAGTTGGTAGATGAAATCAAATATTCAATAGATCAATGCTACAAATTCTCCCTTAAGTTGTCAAGTACAAGTAGAGCTTTTAAACCAGTACATAGACCATATGCCATCATCATAAACACACTGGGTAACAGGCATGCCATCAGAATAATTAATGCAGTGCACAATCTGCCCATAATTTTACTCCAATACTTCCATTACCACATTCAGTCAAATGTATCCCACAAAGGAAGAACAAAAATGGGGTAACATTTTTGTACTGAGTAGTAACAGCTGGCATTTACAAAGCTTCCCAAGCCACACACATATCTCATTTGAGTTTAGATAGCTGAAAGGCACCTATGTGCCTTTCATTCCACAGGACATCTCAAACAGCCGTGCAGCCAATGAATTAAAATTAAAGCGTCAGGTAGAATTTAATGTGTGCAACAGGGGTCTCAGTCCCCAGATCTGGAGAACAGACAGAAGTTCAGGCACCTCTACTGGGGAAACCTGCTGTATAAAGTGCCCATCAGGCAATGAAGTGGCCACCATCGACACGCCCAAGGACGCTGTGAGTGGAAATATTGTCCTTGAGGGCTGCCAGCCAATGGGATCTTGGTAGCTCTCTACTGCTCATCAGCACCATTGGAAGAAGTAGCAGATGTTGGTGCTGTACCCACCTGAGTCCAAGTATCAACAAGGAAATCCCAGGCCATTGGGAATCAGGGTATGGTGATGGTTGGACTTGGTAGGGACAGTGGTTATCTGTGGTATCACTTCCTTATGCTGGTAATGTAAATCAGGCACTGGGTGCGCTTGGACGAGGAATCTCCAGAGTCTGTTAGACTTGCTTTTTGGACACCCACATACCGACTCTCCGATGGAATTAATTATCCCTGGCGACTATTTTTCCTTTAGCCAATATCTTTAAAGCAAACTAACCATCATGATCACACTGTTGTTAATGAGGAATTGTTGTCCATGACTTGGCTACATTACAACAACAACTACACTTCAAAAGTCATTAATTACCTGGAACATGCTATGAAACAGCCTGAAGTTGCGAAAGCAGCTATATAAATACATAGATTTATTCTTTAGCCACTGGTCCACTTGTTGTCGAGATGGGTACCAGTATCAGAAGCAAGGTAGCAGAAGATAAATATTTGAGGCCCATTGGTCAACTTCAATATTTAAACTTTGTAAGAAACCCTTAACAGAGGTCACAGATTTGACGTAATCAACAATATCTGCAGGGAGGGAATGTGAGGTGGTTAGTTTTCAACAAAGTTATTATGAACTAGAATTAACTGCCTTAATGTTTTAAATTTATTTTATTTATTTATTCACAGGGTATGGGCATCGCTGGTAGGACCAACAATTACTCCCCATCCCTAATTTCCCTGGAGAAGATGGTAGTGAGCTGCTTTCCTGAACATCACAGGTAGAGACACTCACAGAGCTACTGCGAAGGGAGTTCCGGGATTTTAACCCAGTGACAGTGAAGGAACAGAGATAAATTTCCAAGTCAGATTGGTGACAGGCTTGGAGGGGAACTTGCAGGTGGTGGTGTTCCTATATATCTGCTGCTCTTCTCCTTCTAGATATATAAGGTGCAACTTGGAAGGTGCAGTCTAAGGAGTCTTGGCAAGTTGCTGCAGGGCATCTTGTAGCAGGTACAAGCCACTGTCTCTGTGGCGATGGTGAAGGGAGTGAATGTTTGCAATGGTTGACGAGGTGCCAATCAAGTGGGGTGCTTTGTGCTGGATAGTGTCGAGCTTCCTGAGTGTTGTTGGAACCGCACCCATCCAGGCAAGTGGAGAATATTACTTTACTTTCCTGATTTATTGTTAGCTGATGGCATTGAGGATGTGGATTGTCTGCTCTAGAATACCCAGCCTCTGACTTGTGCTTGGAGCCATGGTATTTATTCATCCAGTTCAATTTCTAGTTCCCAATAGTCACTAAGTTGTTGTTAGTGGGGGTTGAATGTGTCACTGTATATCAAGGGGAAAAACTTAGATTTTGTCTTGCCATTTATCAGCCCAAGTCTGGATGTTTTACTTGGTCTTGTTGCATTTGACCATGGACAGTTTCCATACCCAAGGAGTCACGAATGGTGCTGAACATTGTACAACCATTAGCGAACATCCCCACTTCTGACCATATGAGGGAAGGAAGGTGATTGATGAAGCAGCGGAAGATGGTTGGGTCTAGGATACTACCCCGAACGTAATGAAAGCTGATTTTATCATAACTGTCATTGGAATTGGGCAAACACACAAAAAGAATAAAACAGCAGGGCTCTGGGGTCAGAACAGCACATGTGGGTCTAATTACACAGCTCATATAAAGAGCCAGCAGTGCATGATGGGCTGAATAGCTTCCTGTTGTGCTGCATCATTCTATTCTATAGGTAAACCTGCTTCTGATATAAATTCTTAGTTTGTCCGGGTGTATGAACCAATTAATCTCTTAGACGAACATCTACCTTGTCGTTGCCCAGCACTGTGGGCCTTCACCTTTCACTGTGATTTTGTAATCTTCTTTAAAATCTACTTTATGATTGAAGATAAAGTTGTCTTCCCTATTTCCTGTCTGACACTTCACATGGAACATTTACAATATCTTTAGCAACTGAGGTATTGTATCTTCCTACCAATTTTCCTTTGGCTCCAGTCCAGATTGTACAAGCTCAGCTAAGTTTACAGCTTTCCCCCCACTCTCAGCCTGCTCCAGGCAATTCATCACATCCAATACTGGGCTGCACAATTAAGTTACATTAGCAGTGGATATTCCCATATGGTCTGAGTGAGACAGCCAAGGAAAAGATGCATAGTGCACTGCCTCACAATCTTGTCAGAAATAACATGGTGCCCAACCCATCCATAGGGGATAATCGATGTACAGCAACAGCCTATTGGAGGCATGAGGTTTCCCTGTGATGAACCTTTGCTAATTGGCTGAAAAGGCCAATCCTTCAGAAGCAAGTTCGAGCACAGGAGGTACATGAACCTGCCAAGTGATGTTGTGGATTGCTATTTGTGCCACGCTGTAGTAGCCACTGGTCATCATGGTGCTGTGTGCCAGCTCACACATCGTACCATTATCATCCTCTCTGGTTTAAACATCTTGTTTCAAGAGACAATGCAGCACTCACTTGGCCAGGGGCAGGGGCAGTAATCTGTAGGCCCCAGTGTTACACGTGGCCTAGGACCCCAGCCCAAGCACAGCAGGCTCCCCGCAACCCACACCCCTGATATACCTCAGTGTCCTGGGACCTGCCCTCAGTCCAGGCCAGCAGTATCAGCATGGACTTTCTTAACCAAGTGTGTGAAGTGGAGCTTGGACTTGTAACCTTCTGAATTAGAGTCAAAAGTGTTACAGACTGAGCCACAGCTAACAATAAGGCCAACAGCTGTCATTAATAAATTCTGCCTTAGCACCACACCTCTCAGTCATCAATCACTGAACGAATTATGTTAGAGGATTGGTTTACTAGCTCAATTAATGGGCTGAATTTTACAGTCCACATCTTCTAGACAGCATATTTTTGGAGGGAAGCAATTTCCAAAAGATATGTCAAGTGGCTAGTCCATTGCCTTCCCACCCATCCCAACCTGGTCCCCATCTTATTGGTGGAGGTTTGAGGGTGGGCAGGGTGGTCAGTGAGGACCCAATAGACTACCTGCTCTTAGACCTACTGAAGCCCTGAAGTAACTTGACTCAGGCCCTCCATCCTTTCTATACTGGCCATCCAGGTCCCCTTGGAGAGGGAGCTCGCAATGTCCAACAATACTCTCAGTGCCTTTAGAGAGAGGTGGGCACTGCAGGGGAGATGCTGCTTTATCTCCCCCAAAAAGTCCATTCTGCTTTTGTTCCTTCCCTTGCTCCCTACCTCCTCACTTGTTGATAGTTTGCATTTTCCTCAATGGCCTGTAAACATCTAAATGTAAACATCTTTTACTAGTGGTGGTTACTGTTTAAAAAGGAAAACAAAACAAAAGTTAAAGTGATTTGGTGGTGGAAAAATCACTCAGCCGTGGGTGATAGTACTTCGGAGCATAAAAATATACACTGATCAGGAGTAGGGTCAGCAAGCTGTTTATCACCAGCTTTGGTGAAAAGGAAAGGAGGAAGAAGATTACTTCTTGTACCCTGTATGCAACAGAGGCCGTTTCCCCCTACTTTATGATCTTGTCCACCCAACCTGCTTCCTACATTCCCATCTGGCCTTCAAAATCCAACAAGTCCGCCCTCTCCCCACTTACACCGCTGACGGACTCATCGCCCAGGCTAGCCTCCCTGATCTCTCTCCATCCATAACTCTTTCAGAGAATGTCTCCAGTGTGAAAACAGGCCCTTCCGCCAAACATGTCCACACTGACCCTCAGAGCAACCCACCCAGACCCATCCCCAATAACACACCTAGTCTACACATCCCTGAACACTACGGGCAATTTAGTATGGCCAATCCACCAAGCCTGCACATCTTTGGACTGTCGGAGGAAACCGGAGCCCCCAGAGGAAACCCACGCAGACACAGGGAGAATGTGCAAACTCCGCACAGACAGTCGCCTGAGGGTGGAATCAAACATGGGTCCTTGGCACTGTGAGGCAGCAATGCTAACCACTGTGCCACTGTGCCACTCACTAAGGCCAACTCAGGATCTAACAACCCCGGGATCCCAGTTCGGTGGACAACAAACAGTTCTGCTGGGACTAGCATATCTACCAGGTCATTGTCCAGCAACTCCTGAGGAGTGAAAGCCCAATGCCACATTATACAGGCCCCTGGCAGTGGAATACAGTCACCGGACTGCCTCATTTCATGGTGGTCCGTTCATGAATCATTTTCAGTATCCACGTTTTCCTATTGTTCACATTCTAATGCTCATTGAAACACGGAGTGACCATTCGATCCCGGTGTCTGACTGATTGGTACTTAAACATCATCTGTGTTAACTAGTTCAATATCTTTGAAAACTCTTACCTGACAGATAACCTCAGTCTTGAAAATATCACCTGCTGCAGCGTTTCGAAGGAGAAGCTTCCAGAATTCCACTGCCCTTGGTGCAACTGAAGAAAACAATGAAACCTCTCTTTCTCCCCTGTCGTCATTAGCGGATTCGTAACTAAGTTTCAATCCGCTTTGAGAGGATCGTGGCAACAAGGACCTCGCAGGAGATTGGCTGATAATTGCAACTGAAACAGATCCCAAGGAAAACACGGCATCTTTACTGAAAGATCTTTAAGGAGCCAGCCAGCCTAGAGTGTGACAGAGCTAAAGGGAAAACAACGCAGACCATTCAAAATACAATCGCTTCTCATGATTGCAGAGTTCTTGTATCAGGCGAATGAGCTTCAAGGGCTTGCAAAGGCTTTTGTCATCGCTGGCATACCTCAAATGGCAATAAGATAGGCTTCTAAAGTAGAAATCACCACTAACGCCTTCGATGTACATAAACACATAACAAAGTCTTGGTGCTCGACAGTCTTCATCTTGAAGATGAGAGTAATCCGGCCTATTTGTATATCAAGTGTAGTTCAAGACCTTCATTTTGATATTGTGTTTGACTTATTACAACATGATGAAAGACCATTCAACAGCGCATAATTCAGTAAAATTATGATTCCTATCAAAACTGTTGAGTCGGCAGGATCATATTACATTCATATATTGAGAGGCGCTGCCAGCATAAATGTTAAATAGGACACACTATTCAAAGAAAAAAAAAATTGAGAAGTCGCTCTGGTGTGACCTCGAGCAGACTGTAGCTTGCCCTTGTAGCACTTAGTCTTTCAGTGTACAATCTGGCCTGCATTTCAGAACATCTCATTCAGTCATCAACTGATATTGGATTCTGACTCACAAATGATTTGAAAGTGTTTCAAAGTCTAAAAAGTGCTGCAGATACTAAATAATGAAAAGGAAGCTCGGGATTTATGCGCGCGTAAGTGCAACAATGTGCTGTAGCATTTGAATTTGCCGTTCCACTCAACAAAAAGTTAATAATATTGCAGAACTCCCATTTCCTTTAGACAGTGGAACTGCTTTGGCATTGAAAAAATCAAGTTAAACATTTCTACAGATAAGTTTCAAGATATTTCTGCACAAGAATTGACTCTCCCAGGATTCAATATTTATGCTTTACATCATGATGTGCATTATGTAACAACAACATATCACTAGAATGGAACTGGAATAAAAAGGGGAATGTCAAACTAAAGACACGGTATTAGGAGATTTGCCTGCATGCTGTTTATTGACTGGAACAAGCATGATGGGCTGATTGGCCTCCACCTGTCAAGCCAAAGGCAGTGATTTTAGGAGGTTTGCCCTGGTCTTGCTCATTGACAGGCAGAGTCATGGTGGGCTAACTCAACATTTATGATACAAATGGAGGCCAATGATTCCACATGTCTAAAAGTGTGGTCAGAAAGGTCAGCTTGAAAAGAAGTAATTTGGATAATCGGAGATTTGGAGAGAGAATTCCAAAGCTTGCGTGCCAGAGAGCTGAAGGCACCAGTGGTTTGTTGATTGAAGGGAATTACACCATTAATCTTGATATAGATACAGAACAAGTGCAGAAAGAGCTAAGTCGGGACACCATCAGATCACATGGATCTGTCAGGCTCCAGATAGCATCTCCTTCCTTCCCGCCAGCAAAACCTGTCGCTGTTCACACAGGAGAGTGTCAATCCCACATTACTACATGGTGGATCAAAGTGAAAGTGAGGCATAAGATGGCAGAAATGGAGGAATGGGGCATTATGGGAAGCTTGCAGGCTTAGATGAGGAAAGTGAAGTGGGGAAGACCAAGGCATTTAATGGATTTAAGTGCACAGACAAGAATTTTAAACTGGGGGCCTGGGAACCAAGTCAGGAAAAGCAGGTATGTTCAATGGGAGGTACCAGGAATGGGATAAATACAGGAAGCAGAAGTTTGGAAGCATACGACAGAGGGTAAAGGACAGGAGATCAGCTGCAGGGGCATAAGAGTCATCAAATCTGGAGATAAGGAGGGCTTCAGAGGCAGATAGCCTGAGGCAGCTGACATTACAGAGATTATAAACCGAATAAATTACATTGTAGAGCCTGAACTACTCTAAAACTGAGCATTATTTGTGATTTAGTGATAATGGGAACTGCTGATGCTGTAGAATCCAAGATAACAAAGTGTGGAGCTGGATGAACACAGCAGGCCAAGCAGCATCTCAGGAGCACAAAAGCTGACGTTTCAGGCCTAGGCCCTTCATCAGAGATCTTTGATGTACTCTGAAGTCATGAAAGGTGCTACATGAACGCAAGTGCTGTCTTTCTTGAGGCCTCAAGGTTCAATTGGTTTATACTTTGTGTTTTGATCCCAACAGATGTCATTACTAGACAACCCTGACTGATCCAGACTGAAATCTGGTTTGCCAGATCATTTTTTGTTTTGTTTTTAACTAAGTGGTCTCTTGCTGAAGTAAAGTAAAATGTTGCAAATTTTACTTTAACAATAAAACAGGAGTTTACAATGCAAAAGAAATGAAGTTAAATAGGTAAATCAATCTACTTACACATAATACAAATTCAAGAGTTTTAAACACACAGTAAAAATAGAATCCTATAGTCCCAAAATACTCCTTTATAATATTAAACATATCCCTACAGTACTTAACAACACCCTTCTGCATTATTCAAACCAGAATCTCTTCCCAAATAACTTGGTAGGTTAAAATAACTGTGTCTCCAAGTCCAATACTGGAACCTCTGATAGATAATTCCTGGAACTGTCATACACCTGAGGCTAAGTAAACTCAGCTTCAAGTCCTCTTCACGGTTTTATCCCAACATTTCTGGAGTGGGACTCTCAGTACCTCCTCCCTCCAAGATAATCAAGTTTACTGTATTCCTTTCTCAGATGCATGGCTCTACACATGCATCTCCATGCAAGGACTTCATAGAAATGCCCAAAAATAAAGTAAAACTGAAATAAAAACCTCTTCCTTCTAAGCTATAGATCCCTTAAGCTGAAAGGAAACTGCCCGAGTCTCAAAATTTCGAATGAAAACCTTGAGGTATAATTATCTACAATGCCAGGTTGTAAAATAATAAAATAAAATAAGAACAAATCACACTGTCAAAGTAGCCCTCACAAACTGTTTTAAAGAAATCACCATGGCTACAGAAATACTGACAAGTTAATTATTAACTTCAAACACACTGAAGATCCACATGTTACTCACTTAAAGTTCAAAACCCAAACTAAAAAGAGATGATATTTTAAATATTAATCAGAAAGTTTATATAGAACATAGAACATAGAACAGTACAGCACAGAACAGGCCCTTCAGCCCACAATGTTGTGCCGACCATTGATCCTCATGTATGCACCCTCAAATTTCTGTGACCATATGCATGTCCAGCAGTCTCTTAAATGACCCCAATGACCTTGCTTCCACAACTGCTGCTGGCAACGCATTCCATGCTCCCACAACTCTCTGCGTAAAGAACCTGCCTCTGACATCCCCTCTATACTTTCCTCCAAACAGCTTAAAACTATGACCCCTCGTGCTAGCCATTTCTGCCCTGGGAAATAGTCTCTGGCTATCAACTCTATCTATGCCTCTCATTATCTTGTATACCTCAATTAGGTCCCCTCTCCTCCTCCTTTTCTCCAATGAAAAGAGACCGAGCTCAGTCAACCTCTCTTCATAAGATAAGCCCTCCAGTCCAGGCAGCATCCTGGTAAACCTCCTCTGAACCCTCTCCAAAGCATCCACATCTTTCCTATAATAGGGCGCCCAGAACTGGACGCAGTATTCCAAGTGCGGTCTAACCAAAGTTTTATAGAGCTGCAACAAGATCTCACGACTCTTAAACTCAATCCCCCTGTTAATGAAAGCCAAAACACCATATGCTTTCTGAACAACCCTGTCCACTTGGGTGGCCATTTTAAGGGATCTATGTATCTGCACACCAAGATCCCTCTGTTCCTCCACGCTGCCAAGAATCCTTCCTTAATCCTGTACTCAGCTTTCAAATTCGACCTTCCAAAATGCATCACCTCGCATTTATCCAGGTTGAACTCCATCTGCCACCTCTCAGCCCATCTCTGCATCCTGTCAATGTCCCGCTGCAGCCTATAACAGCCCTCTACACTGTCAACGACACCTCCGACCTTTGTGTCGTCTGCAAACTTGCTGACCCATCCTTCAATCCCCTCGTCCAAGTCATTAATAAAAATTACAAACAGTAGAGGCCCAAGGACAGAGCCCTGTGGAACTCCACTCACCACTGACTTCCAGGCAGAATATTTTCCTTCTACTACCACTCGCTGTCTTCTGTTGGCCAGCCAATTCTGTATCCAAGCAGCTAAGTTCCCCTGTATCCCATTCCTCCTGACCTTCTGAATGAGCCTACCATGGGGAACCTTATCAAATGCCTTACTGAAGTCCATATACACCACATCCACAGCTCGACCCTCATCAACTTTTCTAGTCACATCCTCAAAAAACTCAATAAGGTTTGTAAGGCATGACCTACCCCTCACAAAGCCGTGTTGACTGTATTTGATCAAGCCATGCTCTTCCAGAAGGTCATAAATCTTATCCCTCAGAATCCTTTCTAACACCTTGCAGACGACAGACGTGAGACTTACCGGTCTATAATTGCCGGGGATTTCCCTATTTCCTTTCTTGAAGAGAGGAATTACATTTGCCTCTCTCCAGTCCTCAGGTACGACTCCAGTGGAGAGCGAGGATGCAAAGATCTTCGCAAGTGGCGAAGCAATTGCATTTCTCGCTTCCCAAAGCAGCCGAGGACAAATCTGATCCGGGCCTGGCGACTTGTCAATCTTAATGTTTGACAAAATTTTCAGCACATCAGCTTCGTCTATCTCTATCCATTCCAGCATGCACACCTGCTCTTCAAAGGTTTCATTCACTACAAAGTTGGTTTCTTTCGTAAAGACAGAAGCAAAAAACTCATTTAGGGCTTCCCCTACCTCCTCAGGCTCCACACACAAGTTCCCTATGCTATCCCTGATCGGCCCTACTCTTTCTTTGACCATTCTCTTATTCCTCATGTAAGTGTAAAATGCCTTTGTGTTTTCCCGGATTCCTTCTGCCAAGCCTTTCTCGTGCCCCCTCCTGGCTCTCCTCAGACCATTTTTGAGCTCCTTCCTTGCCTGCATGTAATCCTCTCTAGCTGAACTTGACCCTAGCTTCCTCCACCTTATGTAAGCTACCTTCTTCCTTTTCACTAGAAGCTCCACCGCTCTCGTCATCCAAGGTTCCCTAATCTTACCCCTTCTTGCCTGTCTCAGAGGGACATATTTACTCATCACTCCCAACAACTGTTCCTTAAACCGTCTCCACATGTCGATAGTTCCCTTACCATGGAACAACTGCTCCCAGTCCATGCTTCCTAACTCATGTCTAATCGCATCATAGTTTCCTCTTCCCCAATTAAATATCCTCCCATTCTGCCAAATCCTCTCCTTCTCCATAGCTTTGTAGAATGTGAGGCAGTTATGGTCACTATCACCAAAATGCTCTCCCACCACAAGATCTGATACCTGCCCCGGCTCGTTTCCGAGCACCAAGTCTAGAATGGCCTCTCCCCTCGTCGGCCTGTCAACGTACTGCGTTAGGAAACCCTCCTGAACACACCTTACAAAAAGAGCTCCATTCAAATCTTCTGCTCGAAGGAGGTTCCAATCAATATTAGGAAAGTTAAAGTCACCCATTACAACAACCCTACTGCGTGCACACTTTTCCAAAATCTGTCGACCTATGCTTTCTTCAATCTCCCTGCTGCTATTGGGGGGCCTGTAGTAAACCCCTAACGAGGTGACTACTCCCTTGCTGTTCCTAATTTCCACCCATACTGACTCAGTAGGCAGATCTTCCTCGACAAAGGAAGCTTCTGTAGCTGTGATACCCTCTCTGATTAGTAGTGCTACACCCCCTCCTCTTTTTCCCCCCTCCCTATTCTTTTTAAATGTTCTAAACCCTGGAACATCCAGCAACCATTCCTGCCCATGAGAAACCCATGTCTCTGTTATGGCCACAACATCATAGCACCAGGTACTGATCCATGCTCTAAGTTCATCACTTTTATTCCTGATACTCCTTGCATTAAAGCAAACACACTTTAACCGATCCCTTGGTTCCTTCCCAGGAAAATCCTTCCCACTAGCTGGCCTACCTCTTGCTACTATATCACACTTTGTTTCTTGTCTCTAAGTGACTTTCCTTTTGAATCTTATATTCCACCACAACTTAGATGTCCTTATGTAAACAGAAATAAATCTGCAAAAAATATCGATTAACAGGAGCTTGTGATTGGAGGATTTGTGGTGCTGCAGAGATTCCCTGCAGCTTGAATATAAACAGCTATTAAATCCCTCGTGTCAGAGACAGCAGCCAAGTAAAATCAATGAGCAACAAGTAAGGTCAATGATAAATGTGCACTGTATGCTTGGGCATGGATGAAGGCAATGAATCTTTTATCTTCAGGTTTAGTGCTGAAAAATAGTGTCAGAAACTTTCCCCCTCCTCACAAAACAGCTACAAAATGTTAATAGGCTCAGTACGACAAATTTTCTGGGGCAGGCTGGATAAATCAAAGACGTTTTATCTCTCCATCATTAATTACAAGTTTGCGACACTGTTTCAGCAAGTGAAGTGAAATTAATGGCAAGTTTCAAAAGTTCTCCTTTGTTATCAACCTCTTGCCTAGTTTAGAGTGAATCCAAAATGGAACCACTGTTCAATAAAGAGAATGGGTGACTGGGGTCCCCTAGAATGGAACAAACAGCATCACAATTCACTCTGGGTCAGGTTTATCTGTCAAGTCTATGTCAGCTGTTAAGAATTGAACCCAATTCCCAGGGTGACTTTTCTAAGAGTGTGTCCTCTTAGAGTCCACAGGATTAATGCCTGACTCGCTACATCCCATTTCAATACAGCCTGTTAGAGCTACACAGTCATAGAGATGTACAGCGTGGAAACAAAACCTTCGGTTCAACTTGTCCATGCTGACCAGAGATCCTAAATTAATCTAGTCCCATTTGCAAACATTTGTCCCATATCCCTCTAAACCCTTCCTATTCATTTATGCATCCTGATGCCTTTTAAGTGTTGTAATTGTACCAGCCTCCACCACTTCCTCTGGCAGTTCACTCGATGCATGCATCACCCTCTCCATGAAAAGGTTGCTCCTTAGGTACTTTTGAAATCTTTCCCCTCTCATCTTAAACCTATACCCTCTGAAACCTATAAACCTCTGTAAGATCAACCCTGTGCCACCAGCTTCTTTGGTCAAGCATTTGGTCACGCCTTTATCTTCACCCATCATCCTCTTCAACTCAGCATCCAATTTTGTTTGCTTACGCCACTGCATAATGGAGTACATCCATGTTTAAATTTGTGGTTGTGTTCCTGAAAATGGTGACAATAAATTAGACAACATTATAATTCTTACAGAGGACTCATCCAGCACAGTGGATTTAGTATCCGGTGCCAGGCAAACCACTGGCAACGTTCCGCAACATAGTGCACACAAATGACCAAAAGGATTGCCTTTATGGCTATGACAATAAAGAGAAACAGAGAGCAGGAGGGAAAGTGGAGTTGAAATGTAAGATCAGCCTTGGTCACTATTCAGCAGGAATTCAGGTCCTAGGCGCAATATTGTCTACTCCTGCTCCTATTTATTGTGTTATTTTATCCCTGGGACTGGAAATTATGAGATGAATGATAATCTTTTGTGACCATTCTTCTCATATCTCTAAAATACAGTTTCTCATCTGATTTTCTTCATTTATAATAACTTATAGAACACTAAATCGAAAAAATTACATGGATATCATTTTATGTTGACATAAATTGAGAGCAACATATTGCATTTAGGTACAGCCTGCCTTTCATGTCGGACGATACCTCAAAGTGCTTCAAGGGAGTATGGGCAGCTAAAAACGGATGCTCAGCCAAAAACAGTGATATCGGGTTAGGTGATCAAAAACTTAGTAAAGCAAGAGGGTGACTAACAAAAGTGACAGGCAAAGATATTTAGGGTCTTAAGAACTTAAGACTCAGGTAGCTGAAAACGTGGCCACCTGTGATGGAAGTTTGGGACTGTCAGGAGACCAGGTTAAGAGGAGTGCAGAGAACTTAGAGGTTAATCGTGTTGGAGGATATTAGAAAGGGAAAAGGGAGAGAAAGGTCATGAAGTCATTTTAAAACAAAGACTATAATTTCATGTATTTTAGTTCTGTCTGACGGAAGAAGTGGTGACAGTATTCATAGGAGGATGTTGTTTTAGACTCAGTGACAGCGTGAAATACTAAAACGTATAGAGGATGTTTTATTCAGTGCAGACTGGATTTCTGTCACCCTGTCACCGTCCCCAGCTATGATCAGCTTCACCAATTCCACCTTTCTCTTTCCCACTCCAATAAACCTTTGCATTTGTCTGAGAAAGCAATTAGAATCCAACACACAGGATAATCCGTGATAATGGGAACTGCAGATGCTGGAGAATCCACGATAATAAAATGTGAGGCTGGATGAACACAGCAGACCCAGCAGCATCTCAGGAGCACAAAAGCTGAGCACATTTTATTATCTTACACAGGATAATCCCTTGCTATTTGCAGCAGGTTTTGTCCATTTCTCAAAACACTTAAACAGCATCAAATTTTGGTTTCCACTCTTGTGAATATTGTTTGAAACACTGATATTAAATATTATTTCTCTATCACAAATCTTATTTTTAACGCCGACATTCATTTTTGCATCTCTGTTTAATGATGAGACAATACCGAGTATAAAGGGAGTGGGTGTTAAGGAACATGTGTTATGCAAATAATCAAGAAATGAAGTACAAAACATGATTACTGCTGAACAGTACAGAGCTGTGATGCTGAAGATATGCAACTTGTACCCATCAGGACAAATGCAAGAATACCACTTTTTGAATGATCATAGCAATTTATACCACAGGAAGAAAAGGAGTGCTGATTGACTGGCAAGTCAACTCTGACTTGTCAAGATGCTGAAATGGAGACAGCAGTAGATAACAATAGGCTCCTTGAGCCTCTGAATAATTCAATAAAGGAATCTTTCATTTGCAGAAAATGTTTCCTTGCATGTGGATGTATGCTGCTTCTAGGAAGCATATTGAATCACATTAAGAGGTCGGCTGATTATCTTGTCTCCAGTAATGTACAAAGTCGGGTTGGATCTGAATTAGATCCAGCATTTCTTTGGGTTTTGTTTTGATTGATGTAAATTGTTATGGTTCTTTGAAATTTGTCATTCTCGCAGTTGCTGTGCTGAGTTTAACTGAAAGGAATGGCATCATGTCTCTCTGTTCAGCAGTATTAACAGGTATTATCCTGCTACCTTCAGATGAAAGAGTGGGAACTGCAGCGATTCTGGAAAAGGAAGAGAAAATTCATTGCTAATCATTGAAACAGCTCCAAAATTAACGATAATGAATTAAAACCTGAAAGAACTGAGGACGTTGCAAGTCAGAAACAAAAGCAGAAATTACTGGAGCTGCTCAACAGGTCTGGCATATCTGAGGATCGGAAACTACACCCAAAATGGGATTTCTCTCCACAGATGTTGCCAGACCTGCTGAGCTTTTCCAGCAATTTCTGGTTGTGTTTTCAAAATTAAGGAGCATGTGCTCAGTTGAATTGCAAAACAATATTGAAGGTGGTATTCTTCCTAATTTGATCATTCATGAGGGTGTCTTCAAAATTCAAATGATAAGCTAACCACTCCAGACCACGTGGTTAAATGGCTCCAGTGTACAATTGTGCCAAAGGTGCAGGTTTAATTGCTGCAGCTCTTATCAGGGCTCTCAGGGTCTATCTTTTTGTCTTGCCCTTCAATGGTAACATGGGGTAAGAAATGATGAGCAACTTTTGGTGAATGAAGATGCTGCTTCGACAGACGACCGTGCATGTCATCGTGTTGTATTCACCAAGTGTCATAACCTGCTGCGGACCATTTTCCTTCACATGCATTTGAACTGGTATTGCTTTGAATTGGCTTGTTATTGCAAATGGAAGCACTGATTAAATATTTAAAAGTTTTAACAACGTCATTTTACATCCCACCACCCTGCCTCCATAGGCAGGTTTGGGACCCAATTTTAACTTTATGAAAGTGGACGCTTTTTGACTGTCTAAAATTGGGCCCATAAATGTGCTCTAAATCAAGTGGGAGGTGTTGGCCTGTTGGTATTATCGCTAGACTGTTAATCCAGAGACCTAGGTAATGTTTTGGAGACCTGGGCATTGCAGATGGTGGAATTTGAATGGAATGAGAAAAAAATCTGGTGTTAAGGGTCTAATAGTGACCATGAAACTGTTGGGGAGAAACCACCTGGTTCACTAATCTCTTTTAGGGAAAAGAAACTGCTACTCTGGCCTGCATGTGACTCCAGACCCACACAATATTGCTGACTTTCAACTGCCCTCTTGGCAGTAAATGCTGGCGAGCCAGTGCGGTGAAATTTTAAAAAGTAACAGTGCAATTTTATACATTCTAATAGGGTCATTCCCCATCAACACAAGTTTCGCAGAGCAATTGCTTAATGTGGGCCAGATATTCAATGTTGCTGACATTGGGTCAAATTGTACTATAGTGCAGCCAAATCCTCGGAAAGCTTGTAACTAGTTTATCCAAGGCAATTGTGTTCAGAGTGAAATTCAGCTTGGATCAGATATTCTGTCCAAAGCCAGATTGCCAATTTACAATCATTTATTAAATCAGGGTATTTCACAATTTGTTCTGAAATACAATGTGAAGCATATTGAATAGGTCTACTTTTCGGCACATTGATCTGGCGCTTACAGTGCACAGATGTCCCTCAGTGAAGCTGCAGATCGCTCATAATACTAAAGGGAACTTTAGTCGCACAGAACAAATGACTGGGGGCCTGGTGGGAGTTTAACTTTTTTTCCATGTTCATGGATTGTGGGTGTTCCTGGCATGTATTGCACATCCCAAGTTTCCTTGGGCTCGATGGCTTGCTAGGCCATTTGAGAGATAGCAAGAATTGCAGATGCTGCAGTCAGAGACAACACAGTATGAAGCTGGAGGGACACAGCAGGCCAGGCAGCGTCAGAGGAGCAGGAAAGTTGATGCTTCAAATTGGGACCCTTCCTCATAAATGTCCATTTCTGAGGAAGGGTCCTGACTTGAAACGTCAACTTCCCTGCTTCACTGATGCTGCGTAGCCTGCTGTGGACTATTTCAGAGGCAAGTTATGAGTCAACTACACTGTGGCATGTATGGAGTCACATAAAGACAGACTAGACGAGAGAACAAGGGCAGATTTCCTTCCCTAAAATGCATTCATGAATCAGGGCTTTCATGACAATCAATATAGCATCACAACTTCAATTCCAGATTTTTACTGATGAAATTTATTCATTGAGCAAATTTAAATTTCACCAAATACCATTGTATGATTTGAGCCTATACTCCTTGGGCATGAATCTGGGCGTCTGAATTAGGTAAAGTCACCAGACCCCAGAGCAGCTGAAGGCTGGTTTCTCATTAGAGAAAGATGACTGGTGCTGGTTTACCCTGAGGGTCACCCCACCTCAGCTGAGGAGCAAGGTTGAGAAGGTCAGACTTTCAATGTGACCTCAGCCAAGGTGGGGATTGAACCTGAGCTGTTGGCATCACTCTGCATTGGCAAACTAGCCATCCAGCCAACTGAGCTAACTAACCCCTAATATTAGCTCCGAACAACATTATCATTTAACTAACACCTCCCCTTAAAGAAGAACCAAAAGAACTGCAGATGCTGGAAATCAGAAACTAAAACGGAAATTGTTGGAAAAGCTCAGCGTGTCTGGCAGCAGCTGTAGGGAGAAATCAGAGTTAACATTTCGGGTCCAGTGGCCCTTCGTCAGAAGGGTCATTTGGAGTTAGCTGGTCAAAGCTGGTCAGCCATGGTGGGCTGAAGGGCCTGTTTCGATGCTGTATGATTCTTTAACTTGATAGAAACATGCAAGACCCTGAGGGGGCTTGACATGATTGATGTGGAGAGGATGTTTCTTCTTGTGGAAGAACCGAGAATAAGGGGTCACTGTTCAAAATTAAGGGGTTGCCGATTTATGTCAGAGCTGAGGTTAAAGTAGCATTCCTGTCTCTGAAATTAAAGATTGTTGACTCAAATCCCACTTCAGATTGACAGTGTAATCTCAGCTGATACTGATGTAGTGCTGCACTGTTGGAGGGGCCATCTTTTAATGAAAGTAACTAGCCAGGCTCTCCTGTAACCCTGAACGATGTAAGAAAATCCAATGACATTATTCAAAGGACCCTCTCCCAGACATCCTGGCCTGCTGATGTTTATCTCACCCAACACCACAAAAATAGATTATCTGGCCATTACTTCTTTGTCTTTTCTCCCCCTTCAGAGGTTGTTATGTGCAAACCGTAAAAACCCGACAGAGTGGAAGTCAGTCATTCGGCCAATCAAGACAACACAGACCCTCTGAACAGCATCACCCAGACCCACCCCATCCCTGCATTTCCCATGGCTAAACCACCTAGCCTGCACGTCTTTGGGCAATTTAGCATGGCCAGTCGACATAAGCTGCACATCTTTGGACAGTGACAGTAAACCAGAACACCCAGAGGAAATCCATGTAAATATGAGGAGAATGTGCAATATTCACCCAAGGCTGGGATCAAATCCAGGTCCCTAGTGCTGTGGCTGCTTACCACTGAGCTACCATGCCACCCGAAATCAGTGGGGGGTTATGTTTCAAAAAGCCCTTCACTGGCTTTGAAGTGCTTTGGGATATTGCCATCTGTATAATGCTATGTAAATGCAGTTCTCCTGTTGCAGTTCTGCTGAAACAATAAAAATGACCATTGAGCAGTTTTCATAACTTCCACCTTCCTACTCCATGTGGGCTCTGGTTGCAAACTGCTTCTGGGCTCGTTTGCAAGTCGATTTGTACACAGGTCCTGGCACAATGCACAGCAATGTAAAATAGCTGCTCATAAATATGGGAAACATTTGTATGTCAGATATTAAAATGACACACTTGTATGGGATCATGTTCATCAGTACATGTATTTGTAAGACAGATGTCCCTAATCCAGGACCCCGTCTACTTTCAAAGCAAATGATGTCTCCAAATTAGATTGCAAATATTTCCAGAAATCCATGCACCCCAAACCTCCCAAAAAAACACTTAAAGCAGTGGCAATACTCCTGAGTTGGAGCCATGCTTAAACAGTTTGCAGTATACAATCTGAGATCTAGAATTTATGGGATCTTTACAGATCTGAATGAGTCTCTCCCAGTCTCAGAAAGGCATTCCAGTATCATCAACATTACAGTGTGCCCCTGAAAAAGCTGCTGGGAATAACAGTGGGAAACTTACTTACACATATGAACACACAAATACAGGCACACTCAGATAGGGGCACATGCACACACAGATACAGGCTCAAACCCAGATACAGACACACACACACACACACATTACATACACAGAGATAATGGGAACTGCGGATGCTGGAGAATCCAAGACAACAAAGTGTGGAGCTGAATGAACACAGCAGGCCCAGCAGCATCTTAGGAGCACCAAAGCTGACATTTCGGGCCTAGACTCTTCATCTGAAAAAACACAGCTACACACAGATACAGGCATGCATACAAATACAGGCATGCACACAGATGCAGACACACATACTCACAGATACTGGCACATGCACACACACACAGATACAGACACACATACTCACAGATACTGGCACATGCACACACACACAGATACAGACACACACACACTCACACAATGAATCAATCAACCAACCCAGGCTTCTATGAGGAGCCAAACACTACTGCCGTACAATTAAAAACTATTGTAACAACAGTTAAATTTTTAGCTGGTAAGTGGTGATCAATTTTCAGAGATCTGCAGAAACGTTTCAGGCTGTCCATTACATTGCATTTCAGGGGCTCCATGGATTTCTCAAGGGTCGAAAGGGACAGTACAGCTCTGTTAGGGTGTGTGTTTACTAAATGGTTTGCTGGATAAGCTACACTCTGTGGAAAAATATAACTTGTCTGCGGCTGCAAGAATTCATTTACAGCCCTGTTTACAAAGTCACTGCATCCTGATCAAGAGTCAGGGAGCCCGGTCGAAAAACAGATTTCTGCTGCAGACTTTCTTCAACCAGTTTATATTTTGGGCACTTCTAGGCAACCCGCCCAAGTAATGGACTGATCAGTCGAATGCTGTCTCTAGAAACATCATCAAAACAGACAGCCTGAACCTAGCTGTCTACTTTACTTTCTGTAAAAGACATCATGTTGATACATATTTTTAATGCCATATATATGGGAAGCTTGGCTTGCAAGGTGTCTGTACTGGGTATTTAACAATTCTCTAGATTTGCCAACTTCTTTGTTGTCAAACGTGTCCAGGTTTGGAATTGGGAATGAAGTTACAGTTATGGGGATCCTATACTTGAGGCCTTAAGCATCCCTATTACAGTCCTGTGACATTTCCCCAGACCATATTTATCATCTCTGTGAAAACTATTGATTTTGTACCAAGAGTTAAATTATGGGTAGTCTCATCTATTTGTCTTCTGTCAAATGGGAACTGAATTCTTAACTGTTATGGCAAACGTCCCTGGGTGGGCTCGAACCACCAACCTTTCGGTTAACAGCCGAACGCGCTAACCGATTGCGCCACAGAGATCTTAACTGTTATGTCCCAGTAAACACTGAAATTGGTGTGCTAATAACTAACTGCTATTATTTCCAGGCCCTCTAGAACATTCTGTCAGTGAATAACAAAGGGACACATGAGAAGTGTGATTGTTATAACCGTGCTTACTCCCATCAGGGGGCCAGCTCATACTCATTTAACAACATGCACGTGCCATACACATCAGAAACACAGCAGCCACCCTCCTGTTCTGGAATGGATTTTAACCCAGGTGCCAAAGGTTTAAGGGCAAGCCACCCAAAGAGTTCCTGTGCCGTTTTTAATCTCAGCTTACAAAATGACATTCTCCCCTGCACTCTGACATTTTGTTAAAAATACACATATTTATGTCACAAGTGTGTACACATCACTGACAAGCATTGGCTGATACATTAGGCTTATCCTACACTCAAGGTGCCTGAGGATACCTGACAGCCACATCATTTCATGGTGAAAGAATCAGGACTAATGGGGGATTTGGAAAGTGGAGCGGGGGTGGGGGTGGAAGAAGCACTGGAAAATATCTGGTTTCATCCTTTCCCCCACCCCGGGCAACAATCAAGATGCAGGGGCAGTCAAGAGACGTTAGTGTCCGCATATTATGGGGTGGCGCAATTGTTGTGATTAATTCAGGAAACTACCAGAATATGACATGTACCAGAGCGCCACCATACTTTAATGACTCCATTTACGTTTTTGCAAAGGAAGGCATGGATTGCAAAGGATCATTTAAGCAATGCTGAGATGTGTTTACATTAAGAGATACAAATGAAAACAGGGCCATATTTTTCAATCTAGTGGGATGTCTGTCTTTTTTTCAATTCACTTGTAGGATGTGGGCAAGGCTGGCTGGACCAGCATTTATTGCCTGTCCCCAGTTGCCTTTGAGAAGGTGATGGTGAGCTGCCTTCTTGAATCACTGCAGTCCATGCGCTGCATATAGAACCACAATGCCCTTAGAAAGAGAATTCCTGTTACAGTGAGAAAATGGCAATATATTTCAAAATCAGGACAGTGGGTGGCTTGGAGGGGAACTTGAAGGTGGTGGTGCTCCCATGTATCTGCTGCCCTTGTTCTTCTAAATGGAAGTGGTCATGGGTTTGGAAGGTGCTGTCTGAAGATTTCTGGTGAATTTCTGCAGTAAATCTTGTAGATAGTACACACTACTGCGACTGAGCGGCAATGTGGAGGTAATGGATGATTGTAAATGTGGTGTCCATCCAGAGGCTGCTTTGTCCTGGATAGAATCAAGCTTCCCAGGTGTCGTTGCAGCTGTACCCATCCAGGCAAGCAGGAAGTATTCCACAATACTCCTGACCTGCACCCTATAGATGGTGGACACGCCTTGGGGAGTTAGGAGGTGAGTTACGTGCCACAGTATTTCGAGCTTCTGACCTGCTCTTATAGCCACTGTATTTAGTGACAAGTTCAACTGAGTCAATGATAACCCCAAGGATATTGATATTGAGGTATTCAGTGATGGTAATCTAAATGACCAGCTCCTACTGGGCTTCAGAAAGCAGTGGCAAAATCCCAGCCTTCAGTATTGAGAAAGCTTTTATTATCTCGCTCCTTTCAATTACAAACTTCACACAAGCCCCTCTGGGAGTAGAAACGTGAGCTAAAGGTCAGCATTCAGCTTTCTTGACAGGTCTATGAGATTGCGATCAGGAATTAACATTTTGATGCTTTTGCTGTCAAGGTGAGCTTATACAAACGATCTTTGGTTACCCCCCCCCCCCCCCCCCCACCTAGTGTTCAATTAGCCGATCTCAGTCAGAATGACATTATTTTGTGTAAATGGAGTTTGAGGGTAAGTGCGGTCATGATCCAACCGAGAAGTGGAGTAGGCTTGATGACCTCCACTTTTTTCCTGTGTTAGCTCTGGCTCAGTTGATAGCCCTCACACTTTGGGAAGGTCCCCGTACAGTACTGAGGAAGAGCTGTACTGTCAGAAGTGCTGGATTCTGCAGAGAGCAAAGCCAGGGGGGAAAAAGCCATGCCAACATTAAAGACAAAACTGATCTTTTCCATTTTATTGGAATTTTCTTTGCTCATCCCTAACAGAAAGTTGAAGATTCAAAATAAGCATTTATTGACTGCAGTGCCATGGAAACAGGGGGTCATGTGATGAAGCCTCCAGGAATACATCCAATCAATGTTGGCAATCTGGTGGTGAGGCAGGTCGGGGGTAGGGGCATCACTGAGATCTCCAATAGCTTGTGTCCTGACTGAATGTTACCAGGATATAGCTATCAAGGAAGAAGATCAAGCTTAACTGAGAGATACCTCAAGTGATTATCTTCCCTGGCTTCATTCTGATGCTAACCAAGCTGATTCCACGAAACACTGGAGTCGGAAACAGAACAAGATAGCATTTCTCTTACTGTTTGTTTGAACCAAACCCCTCCCACTTCATACCTCCCCCACCCCGCTCCCTTGGTGGATGACTCCAGTTTGATATCCCAGTCATAACTGTAATTAATAGGTGAAATTATTGACACCCAAGGCACAAGTAGCATCAGCGACATATCTGAAATAAAGATAAAAATGTAACAAAAATGAAAATAATGCAAAAAGTATACAGCTGAAGAGAAAAGAAAGATTTTCATTTTGCTTTTAAAATCCGCTTTAAAAATTAAGTAATTTATCAGGCTGTCCAATCCAAGTTGAAAATCACCAAACCATCAAATGCCTGTTAATATTCAGACCTAGAAGAGGATATGACATCAGTATTTACAGCATTGAAACAGGCCATTTGGCCCAACCAGCAGCTGCCAGCTTTTATGCTTCATATTGACCCTCTTTCTGTCCCTCTTCATCTTATCCCATTAAATCATCCTGCCCCTTGATGCTATTTGCCTCGATCACTGTTTGTGTTGGAGAGTTCCACATTCAAAGCGATACTACATTGAAAGGTTTCCCTCCTGTCAGTGCTGCTTCCCACCCATTGTTTCTGTGCTGCCTATACACAGAAAGGCAGTGATTAACTGATGCCTTGTAGACATTACACAAGAAACCACACCAAGTTAAGGGATATGGAGCAACTGGTCTGCTGGATTATCCCATCTATTCTCAAGGTTACAACATGGGATTCATTTGTACAGTACTTACCTGAAAAAAACAACTTACATATATGTAGTTCCTTCCATGACTTCAGGAATTTTTTTGATTCACTCATGGGGTATTGATGTCGCTGGCTAAGCCTGTACTTATGGATCATCCCACTTGCTCAGAGGGCAGTTATAAGGCAATCACATTGCTGTGGGCCTGGAGTCACATGTAGAACAGACCCAGTAAGGGCAACAGTTTCCTTATCCAAAGGATACTGTTTTCGTGGACCAGATAGGCTTTTCCAACAATCAACAACAGTTTCATGGTCAGCATTCGACTCTTCAGTCCAGACTTTTTCAAGTTCCACCGTTGACCATGATGGGATCTAAACCTGGATCCCCAGAACATTACCTGGGTCTCTGAATTAATAGTTTCACAGTAATATCATTAGAACATCAGTTTCCACTTTACAGCTAATGAGGTACTTGTGAAGTGCAGCCATTATTGTAAAAATGTGTTAGCCAGTTTATGCGTAGGAAGGTTCCATGAACTACAAGCAGTTAATAACTGGAAAATGTGTTTTTAGCGTAGGGCAAATATTTGTGAGATTCCGCTTGCCTTGCTTTGAAATGGCACCACGGGAATCTTTAACATCTATCTGAACGGGCAAGTTGCGTATCGGCATAAAGTCTTGTTTGAAAGATGGCACCTCAGACGGTGTGGCAGTCCCTGAGTGTAGCACTGGAGTGTCAGCGGGGGTTTTATGCTCAAGTTTCTGGAGTAGGGTTTGAATGCACAACATGCTGGCTCAGAACACAGAATGCACCCAACTGATGCTGTCAGGAGATCTTTGCTGCTGTTTGAACAGGCTATTGACACTCACCCTCCAAGCTCATTTCTGTGAACATTGCTATTCTTTGACTTATATCAGGGTGCCACCATTGTTAGAGATCCCTCAATTCAAAGCCTAAGTCTACTCATGAACTTGTGCTTTGAGTCTTCGAATAAGCAAACAAGTGAACAATAAATAGGAGCAAAATTGTGAGGACGGGGGGGGATGAGTTTGAAAGTATATTCTGTGCAAAAGGAAGAGATCTTTAACACTATGAAATGGCTACACCTGACTGCAAGATTCTATGTTGAACTCCAACCCTTTACACCAAGACACATACATCTCCAAAATCATTTGCAATGAAATGTAAACGACTCAAGACGACAGTCCCGCAGGAAGCAATCCCAGTCATTAAAACAATCAGGCAGAGGGCAGGAAAGCTTGATATTCGTCCGATGACAAGAAAATACAGTCAATCAGGCAGGATAGCCACACAGTGGGAGGTTAGCAGTCACTGGGGCATCGGATGGGAGGTGTTAACGGGAGGGGAGGGCAGAAGGGGGAATCGGTAGAGGATGGCAACCCTTGGCTCTAATGTAGAAGCATTCCAAAACACAGTCTAAGCAACATCAAATGACGTGTGGCTCTTGCAGCTCCGTCACATGCAATTATCAGCGCTTGGAAACAAAAACTGAACTGACACTGTGGCATTAGACTGGCAGCAATGGCTGAACACGTGTCTGTAGGTCTTCGAGCTTGGAAGGTGGGGGTAGAGTTAGAGGGCGATATAACTCACTCTGAAAAGAACTGGGCTGAAACTGCTCGTCAATGTTAATTAAATTTTTAATATGCTGCCACATTCAAGACTTCTAGTCCATAATTAATTAAAACCATTTATGGAAGGAGATGGAAATTGGAATTTAAGAACAACCGCGCAGTCCGCAGGAACATACAAAGATTGCATTATTCCACGCTAGTGATTCATTAGACAGACCAGCATGTAACTCAACACTCTCAGCACACAAGGTTAAAATTCCTCTGCACTCAAGGCACACTGCACTTCCAAACAAATTGTCAACTATTTTCATGCTCTGTGTGTCAGCCAAAGTCTGAGGATGTATTATCCAACTGAAGGTCACTTATCCCCTGGGCACAGATCAGAGTGTCGTGGTTTTCTGTAAACAGCACTGACCATTTGAGACATATTCAGGTTCTGTTGACAAAATTGCTACACTCTAATGTTCTTTTTGTTGTCTTTTGGTGCAGTTAATTAAGGATGCCTGATAATCTGATAACCAATGTATTTCTTAAATGCAGAGTTTCCTTTTAATCTTTTAGGGAATATAGATGTTGCTTGTCCACCCTTACTTGGCCCTGAGCAGGAGCTGGTCACGGGATAACATGATCCGCTTCACCAAGAGACAACTCTTACAGAAACATTTGATAAGTAAGGACATTCTCCAAAGACAATGTGAGGGCCTCTTAAGACAACCTAATAGCTTCAAGCGCTCTTACTGATGTTGGAGCTTTCTCCCTTCTGGGGGGAACATGTAAACTGCACGTAGACAGTCGCCCAAGGGTGGAATCGAACCCAGGTTCCTGGCGCTGGGAGACAGCAGTGCTAACCATTGAGCCAACATGGAGGACTTCTGCCAGCTTGAATGATGTTCGAGAAATCCTTTAAGGAATCCTGCTGCTGCAATCCTTCAATTACTACCCCCTGCTAATTCCCCCAGTCTTTTTCCCTCCACTTCACAGAAGATTTTGCAGTAACTTAATTTTATAATTTCTGCTAACTTGCATCTGGCAGAACATCACATAGCAGAACTCTTGTAAAAGCATCAAATTTAGGTCATGGGATAACAAGGTGTAGAGCTGGATGAACACAGCAGGCCAAGCAGCATCAGTGGAGCAGGAAGGCTGACGTTTCGTTTCATTTTACTGAAGAAGGGCCTAGGCCGGAAACATCAGCCTTCCTGCTCCACTGATGCTGCTTGGCCTGCTGTGTTCATCCAGCTCTACACCTTGTCATCCCAGATTCTCCAGCATCTGCAGTTCCTACTATCTCTGAAACAAATTTAGGTCACGTGCAGGAAGTTACATTGGAGTAAGCCAAGCTCGAACAAATGATTCGCTGAGGACCAGAGAGGTCAGAAGAGAGCAAAATGGACAGGGAAGAAAAGAGACAAAGACCAATAAGATTGAAACGAGGCTGGAGAAAGGAGAGTGAGGAAGTTGGGAGGTGATAAGAGGGAAGAGAGAGATGAAGTATGAGAGAGGTGAAGAGAAAGGGGACAGAGAGGGGAGAAGAAAAAATGAGCAAGAAGAGATTGAGAGAAAAAGGAGGAGAATGAGCATAAAGGGGAAAGATATAGAAGGGAAATAAGAGAGAAGGCGAGAGAAAAAAGGGAAAGATAACACAAAAGAGAGGGAGTGAGAGAAGGAGAAAGTGTGTAAATGGAAGGGAAAGAGAGTGCAATACAGGCAATTATCATCAAAGTATCAAAGGCAGAAAATAAATGACCCCTACAAATGCACATAGGATAGCTGCAGGCAGATGATGTACTACAGCAATAAGACATGTTTGGCTCATGGAGAAATCAGAATGTCAGTGCTTCTTTCCTGCCTCAACAGAATAGTGCAATGTTCGTTATAACTGTGTGCACAGACCAGTCTACAACCTCTTAGGGTTTGCTACAGTCAATTGTCAGGCGTATGGCTCATCGCCAACTTCCTTGTTTCTGCTGAAAATTACTCCTGGTCTATTCCAAGCTTCTTTTAGTGGTTATTGCAGAGAAATGTGCACACATATTTAATGGACAAATTATAGGATGGAGAAGGTTGTCAACACATCAGTTTGAGGTTTTACATCATTGCAACCTTAATTTGTCTGGAATAAAGCACAAACAGGCATTGGGAGTTGTATTATTTGAAGTTGGCCATTCAAACATGCCTGGGTGAGTGCACAAAAACAACATTCAAATAACCCTACAACAGTCAGGCAAAGCAGACCACTTGATCAGCACCCACTGCACACACTTAAACAATCACTCCCTCCACGAACAGTGCACAGTGACAACCACACACACCATCTACAAGATGCACTGCAGTAGCTTTCCTCGATAGCACCCTTCAAATCCACAACCTGTACCACTCCAAAAGACAAAGGCAACAGATTCTCCACCTTCAGATTCCCCTCCAAGCCACACACAGACCTGAGTTGGAACTATATCGGCATTTCTGCACTGTTGTTGAAACAAAATCCTGGAACTCACTACCAAACAACACTGTCAAAGGAATGGGGTAAAAAGGTTCAAGAAAATGGCTGAGGTGTTGGGCTTAAAAATGATATCTCCAAACTGGACCATTAAGGGTTAATTGTTATGGGTTAATTGGACATGACAGTCAGCAATTGAAGCAAATGCTGCATTGAAAACGTCCCTGACAGGCAACAATGCGGTGTGAGATCCACCTGTTTCGTATGTACATCAGTGGTTTGAGCTAACCATACACACATACTATAAATTAAATAAATTAGCTATATATTGAAGTGCATACATCTTCTGGTCAGATCTTAAATAGCCTGTTCGGTTCTTACAGTCTAATACAATGGCTCACCATAAACTTGGCAAGGGAAGACAGGGATAGATGATAACCCAACCAGCAATGCCCATCTCCTCAGTGTGAAGCAAGGGCACAAGGGTGTTCAAGTGAATATCATAAAATTGGTGGTTATTTCAATTGCTGAGCATATCAAAGCTGACACTGTAACATGTCAGCTCTATAGCAGAGTGGATGGTATACATCAATAAAATGCTGATATGAACGCTGGCTGATGTTGTTGGAGATGGAAAGTTAATGAAAGCAGTTTCTGCAGAGTCTGTTCTGAGACACAGCTGGATTGGAATAAAATCTGCCAATTGCATCTTCTGACCTGCCCTCCCTCCTCAGGATAGATGTGTACCTGAGCCAGCCTGCAATTTACTCGTTCGACATGAATGTGCTTTTCAGTTTCACTTAGTGGCTTTTAGTGCTCTGGAACATTCCGTCATTATGTCAATGAGCAGTTTAAAGCTCCATTTCATCCAACTTCCTTTTCTTTTCGTTTCAACACAGAAATCAATAATGTTACCCTTCCAGAAAAACAAAACTGACAATATATGAAAAAATAAATTGGAATCAACTTCAGTCATGACATTTTAAGGTGGAAGGTTTGATGAATCAAAGTTAGCCCAATTGCTTTTCTGATCCATTGTGCTCAGACCTCAGTTCATCAGTCACATTGCATTTACTTTGCCTGAACAACATCAGACTCATTAACTGGGCTTTTTCTCATGTTCATAACAGAGTTCAATGTTGTGTCCTGTCTCAGGGCAAGCATACAATATACCTTTAAGGGATAGACACATTACATCGTCACCATAGCACGCGACTAGATGGTATAAAAGATTTCCATCGGTGTTTTACAAATTGCCTACTTTAAGCCCAGGCACAGAAGTGGCTATGTTTATAATTATAGATACAGATACAAGGATCTGCGGTAAAAGTTTATTATATGCTTCAGTACACCATTCTCTTTTTTTCCTTTTTGAAACCTTAAAGTGTGGAAGCAGGCCATTTAGCCCTTCGCGTCTACACTGACCCTCCAACAAGTATCCCACCCCTACCCTATCCCTGTGAACCTGCATTTCCCATGGCCAATCCACCTAACCTGCATATCTCTGGACTGTGCGAGGAAACTGGAGCACCCAGAGGAAAGCCGTGCAGACACGGGGAGAACGAGCAATCTCCACACAGACAGTCGGCCGAGGTTAGAATTGAACCCAGCTCCGTGGCACTGTGAGGCAGCAATGCTAGCCACTGAGCCACCGTGCCACCCTGAACCAACTTGTATCTTATGGGAGCTAACCTCAAATATGAATACCCTGCTGAAGGTAAAAAGCCCATTTCCACGCCTGCAGCAGCTCTTGCGGGCAGAATAGATTGGGGTTAGCTGCGGTGGGTATTCACAGGAGATGGCTACCCACTTGTTCCAACAACATGTTGCTTGGTAACATTGGATGGGGAATTTCATTAAGAATGAGAAAGTGTGGACAACATCACATTAGAAAAATGAACTGGAAATTTTAAACAGTTTTGGAAGATTGCCAGACCCAAAAAAGGGCTATTTGTCCTTTACAGGTGAAAGGAAACCCAAGATGACATGGAGTCTGAAATAATTTGTTTCTCTGTACCTTTCGAGTCAACATGGCAAATGGTATTTCACACTGGATGGTTACAGAGGAGTGAGCTCCATTTGCTGGATATCACCTGACATTATTTCTGTATGTTATTCAAGACATGGGCCAAGGCATTTGTAACAGAATGCATGGAAAATCTTAACATTGAAGAGCACATTCTATCAACTTAGGATTTCCTGAAATGGTTTGCAATCAGTGATGCATCCTTTGAAGTGTAGGCACTGTGCTTATGTAGGAAGTCCAGCTATCACAGTGGCTCAGTGGTTAGTACTGCTGCCTGGGACCTGGGTTTGATTTCACCCTCGGGTGACTGTCTGTGTGGAGTTGGCACATTCTCCCCATGTCTGCGTGGGTTTCCTCTGAGTGCTCTGGTTCACTCCCACAGTCCAGAGATGTGTAGGTTATCTGGATTGACCATGCTAAATTATGCATAGTGTGCAGGTTAGATGGGAAATGCAGGGTTACAGTGATGGGTAGGCTTCTGGGTGGGATGCTCTTTGAAGGTGCAACGTGGACCTGATGGGCCGAATGGCCTGTTTCCACACTGTAGGAATTTTATGGCACCTCTCAGGGTAATATCCTAGGCCCAAACATCTTCAGCTGCTTCATCAATGCACTTCCCTCCATCATAAGGTCAGAAATGGGATGTTTGCCAATGATTGTACAATTTACAATCCCTTAGATACTTAAGCAGTCCGTCTTCAAATGCAACAAGGTCTGGGCAATATCAAGGTTTGGGCTGACAAGTGGCAAGTAACACTTGTACCACATAAATGCCAGGTAATGACCATCTCTGTTAAGAGAAAATCTAACCATCACCCCTTGACATTCAATGTGTTACTATCATTGCATTCTCCACTATCGATATCCTGGGGGTTACCAAGATAACAAAGTTGGGAGCTGAATGAACACAGCAGGCCAAGCAGCATCTCAGGAGCACAAAAGCTGACATTTCGGGCCTAGACCCTTCATCAGAGAGGGGGATGGGGAGAGGGTTCTGGAATACATAGGGAGAGAGGGGGAGGCGGACCGAAGATGGAGAGAAAATAATATAGGCGGAGAGGAGAGTGTAGGTGGGGAGGTAGGGAGGTGATAGGTCAGTCCAGGGAAGACGGACAGGTCAAGGAGGTGGGATGAGGTTCGTAGGCAGAAAATGGAGGTGCGGCTTGAGATGGGAGGAAGGGATGGGTGAGAGGAAGAACAGGTTAGGGAGGCAGAGACAGGCTGGGCTGGTTGTGTGATGCAGTGGGGGGAGGGGGCGAACTGGGCTGGTTTTGGGACGCAGTGGGGGAAGGGGAGATTTTGAAGCTGGTGAAGTCCACATTGATACCATTGGGCTTCAGGGTTCCCAAGCGGAATACGAGTTGCTGTTCCTGCAACCTTCGGGTGGTATCATTGTGGCATTGCAGGAGGCCCAGGATGGACATGTCGTCTGAGGAATGGGAGGGGGAGTTAAAATGGTTCGCGACCGGGAGTTGCAGTTGTTTATTGTGAACTGAGCAGAGGTGTTCTGCAAAGCGGTCCCCAAGCCTCCGCTTGGTTTCCCCAATGTAGAGGAAGCCACACCGGGTACAATGGATACAGTATACCAACTGCACCTCCCAGTCACGAACCAATTTAACTCCCCCTCCCATTCTTTAGACGACATGTCCATCATGGGCCTCCTGGAGTGCCACAATAACGCCACCCCAATGGAATAAATGTGGACTTCACCAGCTTCAAAATCTCCTCTTCCCCCACCGCATCCCAAAACCAGCCCAGCTCATCCCCTCCCCCCACTGCAACCCAAAACCAGTCCAGCCGGTCTCCGCTTCCCTAACCTGTTCTTCCTCTCACCCATCCCTTCCTCCTACCTCAAGCCGCACCTCCATTTCCTACCTACTACCTCATCCCGCCTCCTTGACCTGTCCATCTTCCCTGGACTGACCTATCCCCTCCCTACCTCCCCACCTATACTCTCCTCTCCACCTATCTTCTTTTCTCTCCATCTTCGGTCCGCCTCCCCCTCTCCCCCTATTCATTCCCGAACCCTCTCCCCATCCCCCTCTCTGATGAAGGGTCTACACCTGAAACGTCAGTTTTTGTGCTCCTGAGATGCTGCTTGGCCTGCTGTGCTCATCCAGCTTCACACTTTATTATCTTGGATTCTCCAGCATCTGCAGCTCCCATTATCTCCTGGGGGTTACCACTGACCAGAAACTCAACTAGGCTTGGCACACACATAGATTGGCTACAAGAGCACATCAGAGGCGAGGAATACTGTGGTGAATAATTTACCTCTTGACTCCCTAAAGCCTGTGCATCGTCGACAAGGCACAAGTCAGGAATATGATGGAATACACCCTTCTTGCCTGGACAGGTGCAGCTCCAACATTCAAGAAACTTGACACCTTCCAGGACAAAGCAGCATGCTTGATTGGTCCCACATCCTTTCCCACGACTACTGACACTCAGTAGCAGCACTCTGTACTATCTACAAGATGCACTGCAGAAATTCACCAAAGACTCTCAGACAGCACCTTCCAAATCCACTACCAATTCCATCTAGGACAAGCATAGCAAATACATGGGAACACCACCACATGCCTGTTCCCCTCCGAGCCACTCAGCATCCTGACTTGGAAATATATCACTGTTTTCTTTTCCACTGTTGCGAGGTCAAAAGACTGGAATTCCCTCCCGAACAGCATTGTGGGTCAACCTACAGCATGCGGATTGCAGTGGTTCAAGAAGGCAGCTCACCACCACCTTCTCAAGGGCAGCCAGGGACGGGCAATAATGCTGACCCAGATAGTGATGGCCCACGTCCCACAACTGAATAAAAATAAACATAAGAACACACACACAGTAACATGACAACGACGAGAAAATCTGTTTTTTTTTGTTTGCTTTCATGATACTTATTGTGGGAATAAATCCCAGCCAGATTAGCAAGAAGAATGTCCATGATTACATGTGGGATTTTTTGCATCGAGCTGAGAGGGTTAAATGTTTCATCTTAATTACAATACCTCAGGCAGTGTAGCACTCTATATGTCGTCCCCTGCTGTGGGATTTGAACCCATGAACTACCAGGCAATATATCTCATAAATTTCACTTCTGAGGGTAGGAGATAATAACTTGCAGAAACTATCCTGATGTATCAATGGATTTCCCCTTAGACACAGAACCTTTTCATCATGTTTGTGCAGAAATGACCAAGTTTCTGCATTCAAAGGACAAGCAACAGCTAACACTGCTGGATAACAAAATGTGAGGCTGGATGAACACAGCAGGCCAAGCAGCATCTCAGGAGCACAGATGCTGTTTGGCCTGCTGTGTTCATCCAGCCTCACATTTTGTTATCTTGGAGTCTCCAGCATCTGCAGTTCCCATTATCTCAGCTAACACTGCTGGAGAGACTCAGAGAGAGAGAGAGAGAGAGAGAGAGAGAGAGAGAGAGAGAGAGAGAGAGAGAGAGAGAGAGGGAGAGAGAGAGAGAACCAAAAGATGAAAGCGCCATGTGAAGAAATTTCAGTGAGAAATGCAAAAACGTTCCAAATGAAAATTCAAACACAGAAAGCACAATTGCAGTATTATACTGAACGCTGAATTTAATGGAAGTGATGGACATTAAGCGAAGAAAAAAAACAACACTGAACGGTTTGTGTCTTGTATTTTATAGCTGTACTAGCATGATAGATTTTCATACAGCTCCTGGTCCATTATTAATTGGTGGGTTTTCAGTGATGGTAGCTATACCCATATTTAAAGCCCACCTCTAGCTGCCCGCAGTGAATTGTATTGAATTATTTATTGTCACTTGCAGTGAATAATACGGTAAGATACAGTGAAAAGCTCCAACTGTTTCCGCAATACAGTGCCATTATGGATGGTCTGAGAATAAAAAGAGTAAAAAGAAAGTTTTTGTTCCACTGCCTCCAGGATGACTCTGAGCCGGCTCACCAAAGACATCTGCACTGCCAGCCCTCTTGCGCCGTCTTGCACCATCTGTGCCAGGTCCACCAACATAGGTGTCGCCACTCTTCAGGAGCCTTGCCACGGGGCTCACATCACTGTCACCAAGTCCCATGCTCAACACATAATCGCCCCACATACGGGAATTCCCGATTGCAATCCGTCGCCACCTTGCCAATAACCAGGGGTCCCTGCTCCAGGCCTGCAATCAGCGGTGCCTGCCCGCACTGCCACCTTGATGATGCCAGGAGTTCCCACTCTAGGTCCACCACATCCAGGAGTCCCTGGCTCTGCTGGCGACCACCTCGCCAAGAGCCTCGCTCTGGCTGCCTTCACCCAAGGTGATGTCTTGCCGGTGTCGCCATCTTGAAGCGTGCGCAGCAGCTGCTGGCCCCACGTGAGGACATCCCTGATGCCATTGCCATGGTTTCTGACTGCCAGGAAGCAGCTGCCAGTCTTCACGTGGCCCGTGCTCACTGCAATGTCAATCCGGGTGACTCACACGCCAAAAAGATAATCCAGGAAAAAAAAGCAGAACTAAAAAGAATAAAAAGTGAAAGAAAACAGATGGGAGTGGGTGAGCCCCAGGCAAGAGCCCAGACGCAACACTGCTACTCCCTCCTAGAAGCAGTGCAGTGGTCTCAGGCACTTGAAGAGTTTGAGTAACAGGCTGAGGTCCAGTTCCTGTTCCTATCTCAGCCAGAGATAACAAGGTGTAGAGTTGGATGAACACAGCAGGCCAAGCAGCATCATAGGAGCAGGGAAGCTGATGTTTTGGGCCTAGGCCCCTCTTCAGAAATTTCTGAAGAAGGGCCTAGGCCCGAAACATCAGGTCTCCTGCTCCTATGATGCTGCTTGGCCTGCAGTGTTCATCCAGCTCTACACCTTGTTATCTCAGATTCTCCACCATCTGCAGTTCCTACTGCTTATGTCAACCATCTTCTGTGGAAATGTTGTTCAGTGCAGAAAATACAACAAATGCAGACTAGCGTGGTGGCTTGCCTGACAGATATCAGGATGCCATTTAGGAGTTTGCGACAAACCAAAAGCTTTTGTCGTCATTTCCTGATGCCAGTCTGTTGTTTCCAGCATGCACTGAGAGACCACTTACTTACTGATTTTCAATCATGAAGGAGCCACGGGTTTCCATGAAAGACACTTGGAACATTGAAGGCAATGCCAGGGGCTCACGTCTTTGGAGTGTTCTGCCAGTCATGTCTAAAATAGACCAGCAGGTGAAGCAAAGTGATCATGGGAACTGCAGATGCTGGAGAATCCAAGATAATAAAATGTGAGGCTGGATGAACACAGCAGGCACAAGCAGCATCCTGAGATGCTGCTGGGTCTGCTGTGTTCATCCAGCCTCACATTTTATTATTAAGGTGAAGCAAAGGGCAGTTTTCAACCTTAAAAGCTCCAACACGCAGCCACAATCAGCAGCTCTCACTGCACAATGGACGGTTCCTGCTTATTATTTCACGTTTGGAGTGCGCTCTAATGAGTACAGTTCATTTTTAATACACGAATTATTTCAAACATCAATTCAGAATGCGTAAACATTTTTGCATTAATTCAGCTTTAATTGGCCAATTTGCTCTCATAACAAGCATTGTTGCAAAACAATCTGACCCAGATCTGAAAGATTAAAACATCCTGTAAAAGCCAACACATGAGAATTGTTAAGAATGATATTTACTCGTTCACATCACCCATTTGGATCTTTGCAGCTCTTAAAAAGGTGAATCCTGCTCTCTGTGTTTAAATAGGTTTCCAGTGGATGCTTCTGTTGCTGGTCATGAATGCCTCTGTTGGCATTGCTGAGATGTTGACTGCTCTGCGCTAACCCTCTACTAATTTTGCATTTATGGGCCTTATATCATACTAATGTACCTATCACAGCAACTTTATTCAGAACTGCAGATCATCCAGCTTGTTTAAATCTGAGCAAGGTAAAGAACTTTGAATATGGGAAAAGAAAAGCAGACTTTGTGTATCATTGTCAGCTGTTTATCTCTAGCATTAGAAAGTTAGGCAGTTCTGAACAGTTTGATTAGAAAAGTAGGTCAATCATAATTTCTATTTAAAAAATGGACCATAAGAGTGGGCACTGCAGGGGATAGGGTGCTTTATTTCCCCATGAGAAGAAAGAAAGCAAAAAAGGGGAAAAAATCGAGGCAGTTATGATTCCATTATTTCCCACTCCCAGACTTAGAGTTCCACTACCTTGAATCAGTATTCAACAACCTTTTGTCATCCAACCATCCTGAGAGACTAATTGGAACAGTCTTAAAGAAAAACTGCATTAGTGCAATGCTTTTCACAAGTTCAGGGCATCTCAAAGCAATCAAAGCCAATGAAATACTTTCTGAATTGTAGTCACCACTGTAAAGTAGAAAACAGCAAACTACTGCAAGCAACAATGTAACCTTGTTTTGCCCATGAAAACACAAATTTTGATTGCATTATGTTAACTGATGAGCTCAATGACATTCAAAAAGAAAGTCAGAATTCCATTTAATAGTTAAAAACAGTAACACTACTGAAACTTATATTTTAAAACCTGTACTGCAACAGATGACCAAAACACCATTGATTAAGCATTACTATGAAAGACAACTTAGATTTTGAACTACAAAAAGGATCATTTGCCTTTTAAACTTACCCACACATTGCACATTCCATGCACATTGTAAACCATATGCAGTAGCTCCAACCCTACAATGGATTTGTATTTCCATGTTTTACATTCTAGCAGCTTCAAGTGGCCCTCTCCAGGTACCTCCCTCAATTTTTATAGTTTCCTAATCCACCAGGAGTAGTAAAGTCTATCTCAGTGGATTTTCTTCCCCGAAAATGTCGAGACAAATCTCCTGCAATCTTTATATCTCTATGCCTATGAAATGCATCTCTTCAACTAGAGTTGGTCTCATACCACAGCCAGTTCACAAAGTCAAGTGATAATGGGAACTGCAGATGTTGGAGAATCCAAGATCATAAAATGTGAGACTGGATGAACACAGCAGGCCCAGCAGCATCTCAGGAGCACAAAAGCTGACGCTTTGGGCCTAGACCCTTCATCAGAGAGGGGGATGGGGTGAGGGTTCTGGAATAAATAGGGAGAGAGGGGGAGGCGGACCGAAGATGGAGAGAAAAGAAAATAAGTGGAGAGGAGAGTATAGGTAGGGAGGTAGGGAGGGGATAGGTCAGTCCAGGGAAGACAGACAGGTCAAGGAAGTGGGATGAGGTAAGTAGGTAGGAGATGGAGGTGTGGCTTGGGGTGGGAGGAAGGGATGGGTGTGGTGCAGTCGGTGGAGGGGACGAACTGGGCCCAGTTCGTCCCCTCCCCCCACTGCACCACACAACCAGCCCAGCTCTTCCCCTTCACCCACTGCATCCCAAAAGTTTAGGGAGGCAGAGACGGGCTGGACTGGTTTTGGGATGCAGTGGGTGGGCGGGAAGAGCTGGGCTGGTTGTGTCGTGCAGTGGGGGGAGGGGACGAACTGAACTGGTTTTGGGATGCGGTGGGGAACTAAAAAAAATTGTACAGGTTTTAATCAAACAGAGACACAAAAAAGGAGTGGGTTGGAGGTGAAAATAGTATCAGAGATAATGGGAACTGCAGATGCTGGAGAATTCCAAGATAACAAAATGTGAGGCTGGATGAACACAGCAGGCCAAGCAGCATCTCAGGAGCACAAAAGCTGACGTTTCGGGCCTAGACCCTTCAGAAACGTCAGCTTTTGTGCTCCTGAGATGCTGCTTGGCCTGCTGTGTTCATCCAGCCTCACATTTTATTATCTTGGGTTGGAGGTGATGTTGGTGGTAGGAAAGAGCGCAGAGGGGCAAAATCAAATGATGTTACAAAGGGGGAATTGGGCAGGTCTGACTCTACGTTGTGGATAAGTGATTGGAAGCTCATCTCAGAGTCACATATGACACCACCGAGTGCGCAAACAGGCTCCAGCCTCTGACAGACGCCAGGAAAAGGAATCTGTGGCCAGGAAGCGTAGTTTGTTTTGGGTTTGAAGATAATGGTTTGCAATACAGAATAGAATCACGACAAAAGGGAGATTAAAAATCGAGCACAATATCGGATTCCTCATATAACGAAAATATAATAACAATGACGTGATTGCAAGCTTTCAGGATCTCTGCCATATATTCATTAAGTGGTAATGGAAAACAATGTTGCATTGTTTGGATACAAGTGCATTTTTACAGTAGAAACATTAGAAAAAAAATTATACTGCAATATAGTCAGATTAGAGAGAAGTTAAAAATAGTCTTCTGAACTTAAGTTGATGAAAGCTCCGTTTAGCCGATGGTTATGGATCTGTGCCGTTCTTTGCATTAAATCTGTCAGTGCTGGAATTTCACAGAATCTCAAACAGGGCTTTGGGTCAGCTTGGATTGAGGTGAGGTCCAAGACAAATATACAGCTATTATCACAATTCTCCAGCACAAAATAGCCACGAAACATTTGGAAGCAAACTAGACCCCATTTTCTGTTGTCAAAATTGGTTCTGCACCAACAGAATATACAGATGCAAAGACGGCATTCTGAAAAGATTCAACACTGACCAGTGGGCCGTCTAAAAACTGGATTGAGGCCATTGGCTATTGTGTGTGAACAGTCCTTCCACCTCTCAGGAAGAAACTTGTGAAAATGGCAAAGGAAATGAGATGACTTCTTGGCCTGTAGCAATGTAGAACCAATGAGATAAAGGAGAAAAATTGGGTTTCTAATATACAGCGGAAGGGGCAGTATGGTGACTCAGTGGTTAGGCCTCAAGTGCCAGAGACCCAGGTTCGCAGATGAGTGTCTGTGTGCAGTTTGCACGTTCTCCCTCTGTCTGTGTAGGTTTCCTCCAGGTGCTTTGGTTTTCTCCACAGTTCAATCAAGTGCAGGTAAGGTGGATTGGCCATGCTAAATTGTCCATAGTGCCCAGGGATGCGCAAGCTGGGTGGGTTAACCATGGGAAATGCAGGGTTACGGTGATAGGGGGTTGGGTTTGGGTGGGATACTCTTTGGAAGGTCAGTGTGAGCTCAATGGGTCGCATGGTCTGCTTCCATTCTGTGGGGATTCTATGAACTGATTTATCAGTGAGGAGGACCTGATCTTCAAACTTTACATGAGATAAATCAAAACATCTTCTAGCCACACTCTGATAAATGAGCACATATCAGAAATCAGCATTTAGCATACAAGAGCAGCTACAGCTAAATGCATTGTAAGATAATAAAATGTGAGGCTGGATGAACACAGCAGGCCAAGCAGCATCTCAGGAGCACAAAAGCTGACGTTTCGGGCCTAGACCCTTCATCAGAGAGGGGGATGGGGAGAGGGAACTGGAATAAATAGGGAGAGAGGGGGAGGCGGACCGAAGATGGAGAGTAAAGAAGATAGGTGGAGAGAGTGTAGGTGGGGAGGTAGGGAGGGGATAGGTCAGTCCAGGGAAGACGGACAGGTCAAGGAGGTGGGATGAGGTTAGTAGGTAGCTGGGGGTGCGGCTTGGGGTGGGAGGAAGGGATGGGTGAGAGGAAGAACCGGTGAGGGAGGCAGAGACAGGTTGGACTGGTTTTGGGATGCAGTGGGTGGGGGGGGGGGGGGGGAAGAGCTGGGCTGGTTGTGTGGTGCAGTGGGGGGAGGGGACGAACTGGGCTGGTTTAGGGATGCAGTCGGGGAAGGGGAGATTTTGAAACTGGTGAAGTCCACATTGATACCATATAGCTGCAGCGTTCCCAGGCGGAATATGAGTTGCTGTTCATCATTGTGGCAGTGCAGGAGGCCCATGATGGCCTTGGGGATGATCTGGTTCCGTAGGCAGGTGCTGAGGAAGGTGATGTGGCTGTGGTACCTGGTTTGCTTCAGGACATGGTCGAGCAGTTTCAAGGCCGAAGAGATTACAAGAGAGTTGCAATGGGAGAGAGATTCCCTGAGGTTAGTCCGGAGGGAGGAGGGTAACTTCTTCAGGTTAGGCATCCCTGGAAGAGGCTTCGCAGTGAGGTTAAAATAGTATCAGAGATAATGGGAACTACCTCCTTGACCTGTCCGTCTTCCCTGGACTGACCTATCCCCTCCCTACCTCCCCACCTACACTCTCTCCACCTATCTTCTTTACTCTCCATCTTCGGTCCGCCTCCCCCTCTCTCCCTATTTTTTCCAGTTCCCTCTCCCCATCCCCCTCTCTGATGAAGGGTCGAGGCCCGAAACGTCAGCTTTTGTGCTCCTGAGATGCTGCTTGGCCTGCTGTGTTCATCCAGCCTCACATTTTATTATCTTGGAATTCTCCAGCATCTGCAGTTCCCATTATCTCTGATACTATTTATTCATACATCTGTTTAAGGTCATGAGTGAGCCGAGTCGAAAAACATCAGGCTCCAAGGTTGGGTACACAGAATTCTGTGTTTCTTCCCAAATCTGTCCTCCCCGCTTCGTCTGCAAAACAATAATTATTCTTGGCATTTAAAAGCCGGAAGAAAAGAGTGGTGTTTAGAAAGGTGGGGGGACGGGGGGACAAAGAGGGAGAGCTGCACATGTTATTTGTCATGAAAGGCGAAGCTTCAATTTGTAATTAGATTAAGTGACAGCAGTCGCAAATATGACCATTCTTATCAACAACTCCGAAAGTCAATTAGCTGTAGAGAGCTCTTTTCCAATTGAGTGCTGGGGAGAAAGAGTGATAAAAAGCTGCTTCATTAAAAAAAGACAGAATTTTAATAGCCTGCCAGAGAAGAGTGGACTCACCTCTTAAAGGAACAATGCCAAACATGGACAGATGATTTTTTTTCAGGCAACTTTAGTTCGTGGGAGTTGTCACGTATTAGAGTGTCATCCCAAACCCTGCAGTAGGTACATTTTTGTTTATTTAAAAATATAATGCTGCTTTATTTGAAATGAAATGTCTGTGTGGATTTCCTCCAGGTGCTCCAATTTCCTTCCACAAGATGTGCAGGTTAGGTGGACTGGCTATTCTACATTGCCCATAGTGTCCAGGGGTGTGTGGGCTAGCCATGGGAAATGCAGGGTTATAGGGATAGGATGGATTGGGTGGGATGCTCTTTGGAAAGTCGGTGCAGATTCACTAGGCAGAATCTTGTAGGGATTCTATGATTCTAGGAAATTCCAACAAAAGTGAAGTTGTGGTTGATCTGAAGTCAAGGACAATGATGTTGTTGTCAGCAAATATGGCTGCAAGAGAAGTCACCCTTTAAAATGAAATAGCCTTTCTGCCAGCATGAAGCTTATTTCTGAATAGAACAATTAAAACTAATAGCAAACTTGCATAAGTATTGCTTAAGAATGTATTTCTTCAGGAGGGAACTTTCAAATTGACAGTGTACTTGGCAACGTTTCCCAGAAATTATCATGTTTTCTATATGCCAGGATGTCTCAGCTGAGAAAAGGAAAGGCTTTCCAGACCTTGCATCTTGTACCAATATCAAGCACTCCTAGGTCAGGTAGAATATGGGTTGATAGTAGGGAATTGGTCCCATACTGAAAATGTATGACATTATCCATCACATGAACTATTGTTTTAGAGATTCTAAGACTGCCAATGCCGTGCCAAGTAATTGCAAATCAGAATTACAGCAGTAATGGTTTACTTTATGTGGACCAATGAATAATCTAATTACATATATTTGGTGGTTTTCACCACTGTTCTTTTTCAACTAGCATCCTATCCTCCCCATCTGAAATAAGCATCAACCAAATGCACCAAAATGGACCACATCAGCTGAATAGTTAGTTTCTATGCTGTAAAAATCTATGTAAATGTTAAATCACTCCATTCCCTATTTGTGGGATCTTTCTGTGCATGGGTAGCCACCAGCTTTGTCTACGAATTGTCATTGTACTGTAAGATGGTCTACTGTAAGAGTTACTTTGAAAGATTTCTGAGGGCGAGGCATGTTTTTTTTCCTTCGAAACTGGCTGGCTCTATGGAAGACATTGGAACATGTTCATTGGCTTCCATCATTGTAAAAGATTTTTGACTTCCTGTTGCTCACTGAGGACAACTAGTGGCAGAAACTCAGTGCTGCAGCTTTAGCGCAGCACTCCATGTGATCTTTCCCAAAATGATCTGAAATGTTGAGGCCACAGGTTCTGAGGTAGGAATGACATTCACAAAGTTCTGACCATGTTCTATCAACTGTGTGCCTATTCTAACAGTTTCCTGTTCTACAGGCCACCCAACAACTCACAACTTCCCCCAATGACCCCGCACCCATACATGCCTCACAGAGGGGATGCAAGATGTTTTAGGCCTCAAAATGGGTCACAGTGGCAAGATGTTTAAGGAGCACGGGCTCATTGGATCCTAACTCAGTTCCCAGTGTGTACACCAGCCACAGACTCCAGTTTTAGACAAATGTGGCTATCTGTTTGACATCACTATTAATATGGCACAGTGGCTCAGTGGTTCGCACTGCTGCCTCACAGCACCAGGGACCCAGTTCAATTCTAACCTCTGGCAAATGTCTGTGTGGAGTTTGCACATTCTGCCCTTTGTCTGCGTGGGCTTCCTCTAGGTGCCCCAGCTTCCTCCCACAGTCCAAAGATGTGCAGGTCGGGTGGATTGGCCATGGTAAATTAAGACCGTAAGACCATAAGACATAGGAGTGGAAGTAAGGCCATTCGACCCATCAAGTCCACTCTGCCATTTAAATCATGGCTGATGGGCATTTCAACTCCACTTCCCTGCACTTTCCCCGTAGCCCTTGATTCCTTTTGAGATCAAGAATTTGTTGATCTCTGCCTTGAAGGCATCCAACGTCCCGGCCTCCACTGCACTCCGTGGCAATGAATTCCACAAGCCCACCACTCTCTGGCTGAAGAAATGTCGTCTCATTTCAGTTTTAAATTTACCCCCTCTAATTTGAAGGCTGTGCCCACCGGTCCTAGTATCCCCACCTAACGGAAACAACTTCCTAGCGTCCACCCCTTCTAAACCACACATTATCTTGTAAGTTTCTATCAGATCTCCCCTCAACCTTCTAAACTCTAATGAGCACAATCCCAGGATCCTTAGCCGTTCACCATATGTTAAACCTACCATTCCAGGGATGATCCGTGTGAATCTCCGCTGGACACGCTCCAGGGCTAGTGTGTCCTTCCTGAGGTGTGGGGGCCAAATTGTCTGTCGTGTCCAGAGATGAGCAGGCTTCGTAAATGCTGGGTTACAGGGATAAGGCAGGTGCGATACTCTGCAAAGAGTTGGTGCTGACCTGATGGCCTGAATAGCCTCTATCAGTACTGCAGGGATTCTGTGGTATCAATTACAAAACTTACACTTCTAAGGGGTTAAGTACAGTAGCTATCTTGAGTTGGACAAGGGACTGAAATTTTGTGCCTTTCTATTTTCAAGGAACTGCCAGAAAACCAGCCCCATTTTACCTCAGTACCAATCACAGACATTAATGCTTTGCTCTGACGTGTTGAAAGAACAAATCAAGTCCTGCTCGGCCCTCTGCAAGTATAGGCAGAATGGTTTTGATCCAGATAGGGAGACCCAGAAACAGTCCAGGGTTCGTTGTTTTGACCATACCGTGGTCTATTCTTTCCTTTAGGTTTTGTCAAATTTTGATGGAACTGGGTGCCTTGCTAAGCCATCCCAGAGAGCAGGCACCCATCGCTGTGGGTATCAAGTCACAAGCAGGGGGCAAGTGACCAGCTGAGAATAGCAGTTAAAGGGTACGAGTGAACCAAATGAGTTTTCACAACATTCAACGTGGTCGCCACTAATTCCATTTCAGTTACTGCCATGGCAGGGTTTGAACCAACGACCTCAGTACATTGCCCTCGTCCTCGGGACTCCTCAGACAGTAAGACTGTCTTCGCATTGCCGCCTCCCCATTTTCTCAGCACTTCTGTATGATGATGCTTGGCATAAAGGATCCCATAGCTGCTGTGGTCAAGTTTTTCCTGGTATCCTTGCTATTACTGGGATCTTGCTGTGTGCAGCCCTGTCAACCTACATTTCCTCCATCACAACCGCACCTACACTTCAGAAGTGTCTCTTAGGTTGTAACACATCCCAAAATAATGAAATATGCCAAATAAATGCAAGAATTGTCGTTTTTCATCTTTTTGCATAAGGCTGAAACCATGATAAAAGTAAAAGTAGAGGCAAGCTCAAATTAACTTAAATACAAAAGGTTCTGACTACTAGAAGCTACATTGATGCATTGATTAAAATGAATGGCTAGGTCATCAAGCAATAAGGTGAAACACACAAGAATCATGGAGCCAATTAAATTTGTGTTGCATGTGTGACAGGGTCACGGGATCATAACACACTCCTTTACAATGGGCACATACTTCACAGAATGTTACCTGATCAAAATAAGTCAATTTTTTCTCAGATTGATGCTGCATATAATTAACACAATGGTTTCCATCTGGAAGTGTTTTAACACATGAACATTCTATTTTAATATGGGACGGGAGACAAGAACTTCAATAAAGCCAGTCCATACTGGATGTAAATGCTGTTAAATACAACAAGAATAACTTGTTAATAAAATGTGAGGCTGGATGAACACAGCAGGCTCAGCAGCATCTCAGGAGCACAAAAGCTGATGTTTCGGGCCTAGACCCTCCTGAGATGCTGCTGGGCCTGCTGTGTTCATCCAGCCTCACATTTTATTATCTTGGATTCTCCAGCATCTGCAGTTCCCATTAACAAGTTATTCTTGAGTGATAATATGTAGTGTTTTTAGAGTCCTAAGTTGCTTCACGAGAAGTCATTGGGTAATTTTTTACATTGAGCTACATCGTGATATATTAGGACAAGTGACCAAAAGGTGAGCACTTTAAGTGAGCAGAAACAGATAGTGGAGATTCAGAGAGAGGTTTGTGAGGGAATTACAATGGTAAGGCAGTAGCAACCTGAAGCTAAAACTGCTGGAACAGTGAAGACAAAGCAAAGTTAAGTACATTTAAGACGTCATTGGACAAGCATATGGAATAGTGTAGGTTAGATGGGCTTCAGATTGGTCTGGCTGGTCGGCACAACATCAAGGGCCGAAGGGCCTCTACTGTGCTGTAATGTTCGATGTTATATTCTATGAAATTAAGGATCTGGAAGAAGCCAGATTTGAAGAAATGAAAGAATCACAGAGAGTTTTAGATTTGGAGGTATTGACCAAGATAAGGAGGAATGGGGCCAAGGAGGGCCTTGGACTGTGTAGCCAAAGACCCGAGTAATATTCTGGGCACCTGGATTCATATTCTGCCGTGACAGACGGTGGAATTTGAATGTAATTTAAAAATCTGGAATTAAGAGTCTAAACAATGACCACGAATCCAACGTTGACTGTCGGAAAAAGCCGTCTGGTTCACAAATGTCATTTAGGGAAGGATACTGCGTTCCTTACCTGGTCTGGCCTACACGTGACTTCAGACCCACAGCAACATGGTTGACTCTTAACTGGCCTCTGGGCAAATAGGGAAGGGCAATAAATACTGGCTTAACCAGCAACGCCCCCACCCTGTGAATGAATAAATAAAAATTTTGTTTCCCGAATCCTTCAGTTCTCTGATCTTTCTTTTTGTTTCCTTCACTGCTTCATAGGAGGCACACAGCGACCAGTTCACAAATTACAAAGTCTTTGGCTTATCGGTTAAAAGCAACAGCTTACAACAAGTGTTGAGCGAAACAACTGGTTTTCTTTTAGTTCCAAGTATTATTTACTGCAGAGACAAAGAGAGACTCTACCTTCCATTTCTGAGGCCTGAAGGCTTCCACGGTATCATTCACACCCACAAGCTGTTCACTTTCCCAGGAACCAGAGAGCTGTCGTCAGGCTGATGACCTGTAGCATCCACAACTAGTCACAATTCCACAAACCAATCAGCAACCACAGCATGTACTGCATGATACGGCCCAGTCCATAAGCAGCAGGAGGCTGACTTGGATTTTCAACTTGTGAAAGAAATAGAAAACTGGGAAAGCTAAAGACAATTTCATTGCATTGAAGAAGGAGTGAATTAGCTGAGAGAATGTGTTTTGAACTTTAATTTCAAAAAGAGGCAAATTATTCCACAGGTAAGTCCATTTAATGGACAGAACATTACAGGTTCAATATCTGCCTCAGTTTCGAATACCTTCCACCCCAAGGTACCAACTTGAGGCAAGACATTTTGCTGAGGGAAATCAACAGATCTCCCATTGCTTCCTGGTATGTATGGTGATTAAAGCACTCTATTGGGTAGACGGGGAAAATGAAATAATTGAATAGGCTAATGGCCTTACTAGAATGCAACAGGATAGAAATCATGCTTCAGTGATATGAAGCTCCAGACAGACCACATCTCAAGAGGAGTTTTGGACACCATGTCTTAGAAAGGATATTCTAACCTTGTAAATGTAGGTTTATCAGAATAATACTTCTAAAAACCTACAAGGGTGAAATAATGAAGAGAGATTACACAAACAAGGGCTGTACCTGCTATAATTCAAAAATATTAAGGCATAAATTGATTGAAGATTTTAAAATAATAAGGGGAAAAGTCGTAAAAAGATGTTTCTGCTCATTTGAAAGTCTATGGCGGCGAGCGTCTTCAAAAAATTTGAGTCAGGCCTTTCAGGAATAATTGTTTTATACAAAGGGTGGCTGCATTTAGACCTTACTTCACAATTGTCAATTTTTTTTTAAAAATGATGGATTTATTTTTGTTAGCTGAGGGTATCAAAGAATATAGAGCAAAGGTGGCTATACAGAGTTGGGTCACATATTGGCTATGATCTCACAAAGTGGCAGAACAGGCTTGAGAGACTAAATGGCCTCTTCCTGTTCCAATGTTCCGGCTGTTTCATTTGGTTTGGGAATTCTGAACAACACAGCATAAACGTAACATCAGGGCTAGGCCGATCTTGGGCACCGTCAGGAAGCAGCATTGTACACAGTGTGACGGAAATCTGGAACTCTGACATCCAAAAAGGTTAAATTTCAATTGAAAGTTTCAGAACTGAGAGACTGGTAGATTTTCATTTGGCAAAATGAAGCAATATGGAATCAGGGCAGGTCAATGGAGTTCGGATTCAGTTTGTCCGTTATCTAAGTTAAAGGTAGAATAAGCTTAAGGAGCTGTAAGGCCTCCTATGATACAGAAACACCAGTTTGTGTGTGTCTGAGCAGTTTGCCTTCCTGCCATTACCTGTTCAATTGATTCAGTGATCCACTGGGGTTTAAATGAACAGAGAACAGTAAAATAATGTGAGAATTCATAGTGATAAGGAGATAGAGCCTTACAGTCATTACAAATGAGGGGGGCGTTCCATCAATAGTACTTAATCATCATCCATGAGTAATTCCTTCAATCTATATAAATATCATACTCAACAACAGTTAGATTGTCCTATTCCTATTAATAAAATATAATACTTGAGGCATTTGGAGCCTGAAGAGCATATGAAGCAGACACAGGGCACACAGTAATTCCATCAGAATTATAAAGCAATCAAATAGAGAGAAAATAACATCTAAAATCCAGGTTCACCTATTTTAGTTCTACTGTAAAAATTTGGCCCAATATAATTTTAAAAATTAATATAACGAAAAGCATCATATTAAGTTGTCAAAACATAGTCTTTGAAATTAACCTCGAGCTACAGGGAAAATTTGGCAATATTCTACAGTGGTGTATGAATAATATGTTTTCCAGGAGCAAAGCAGAGTCCTCCCACTGAAATACTAATGCACACCTTTTTTTTATCTTTTCCGAATAAAGGCAAAAGTCTATGGTATTTGCATGCAATAGAAAACACCCTGACCTATGTATCGTACACACATTGTTTGTGCATCTTATATCACAGAAAAACAAATACTTTATTCTTCCTGTAATTTAAGGTATTATAACGGGCACCCTTGCATTTAGTCTTCACATCGTCAACTTTTTCACTCCTCACCAGTGATTTCTTTGCTGACATTTACAGTAGCATGTAGATGTCCTTTGGTTTACTACTAATCGGAAACAAAGGCACCCAATGACATGAATCAGTTTCGATTGTGGGTTGACTGCTGATCACAAGTTTTATTGACCATAACTGATATGTGTCAGAGTAGTCAGTTCATCTTATGTCCGTTGAGATTATCGTGGGTTTTATATCACATTGATGTTGCCAATTGAAAATACTATTGTATCTGAGCCCGAGTACATACTGAGTTAATTTGGTTACATTGCTTTATTTTAAAGTTCTGTCTTTCTCAGTTTGAAGAGATTAAAGCAAGACATCATCACCTTGAAACCTCTATGTGATGTACACGCTTCACAAATAATGTTCATTAAAACATTCAAATAGGCCGGCTCCATCATTCAATTGGATTATTGATGATCCCAGCTCAACTTCATCTTCCCACGCTTTGCTCTAAATTCTTGCAAAACCTCACTGAACAAAAGAAAACTATCAGAAAATTTATACAGAGATAGTAGGAACTGCCGATGCTGGAGAATCTGCTGTGTTCATTCAGCTTCACACCATGTTATCAGAAAATTTAAAAATGATGCACAAACACAGCCTTCTGGAGGGAATTTCAGATTTCCCCTGTCTTCTGTATAGACAGCTGCTCCTGCTCAGCTTGGGTTCCAATATTAAGTATTAATCTTTTGTTCTGGATTCACCCCAAGAGGAAACAGTTCCTCTCTATTTATCCTAATGAATCTATTCATCATGTTAAATATTTTGTTGAGATCAATGTGGACCATCTAAACTGAAGAGATAAGCTATGTCCAGACAACCTGTCTCCATAACTTGACTCTTTAAGCCCTGCTATCATTCTGGTGAATCTACAATTTACCTCCTCAAAAGGCCTTCTCTGAGGCATGCTGACCAAAACTGAACATTGAATTCCAGATGCAGTCTGGCCAAGCTTCATGAATTTGAACTGCCTTGAGATAAAAGCAATCTTTTCTACTTGAACTCTATCCTGTAATGGTCTGTTTGTCTTGACACACCAATCTTTTAAAACTCCTGGTCTCATCACTAAGGAGATCGGCCTCAGACTTGTCCACATTGCGATGCTTTGACCCATTCCCCTTCTTTTTGTTTCTGCGCTGTATCCTCCTGACTTTTGAAGAGATAACTCGGTGAAAATGCAGAATTTCCTATTGACAGCTTTGTTTTTTCAAATATTATTGAAATTACAACTTTTCCCTGGCATCCAGTCCTTCACGGTAAACTCAGCCGGTACAAGAATTGGACTCACACTATTGGTATCATTTTGCATCCCAAACCAGCCATCCAGCCAACTCAGCTAACCAACCAAGTATATGCTGAAATATTTCAAGTTGAACGTAATGGAAAGTGCATTAGAATTCAACTTTCCTCCTTACAACATATTCCGCTCTGAGGCATCTCAGAGCAATTTCCGTACTATTAGTATTTACTTCATACTTACCATGCCAAACATACAACCACTAGGCCACTAGGGTAGAATAGCTAAAAGGCTATGGTGATCCTTCCCCAGTACCATCTTTATTTTATATCCACCAAAGGCTCAGGCAGTACAAAAACTGTCTGGTTTGGAATTGAATGACACAGACCAGTCTGTGATATGTTATCTGATCTAAGTGATGAAGAAGACATTACTAGTAATCTCTGCATGCCAGATTAAAGGAAGGAATGGGAATCAGAGCTACCCACAACCGCTGCTCATAAGTGATATCTCTTTTCAAAAGGTTGCTATGCACAGTCACTCGGAGATATCAAGAGCTGCAGATGTTGGAGTCAGAGTCAACACAGTGTGGAGCTGGAGGAACATGAGAGGTCGGGCAGCATAAGAGGAGCAGAAAAATTGACGTTTCAGATTTACAGCCCTGATAGAATGTATGGTCGCTATTCTGTGCCCTGTGATGCTCCCACTGAGAACAAGTCAATTCTTGGTCTCATGACACTCCTGCAAATAGTGGGTGCTCAATTGGAGAACCAAATCCTGGCAGCTGGTGTTCTTTCTCAAATGTTGGCCTCATATAAGATGTGTGAAAGATATGTGAGCCCTCCGATGTTTGTTGGATGAGTGTGCATTCTGCTACATTCAAATACCATGACTCTTAACCTTAATCTTGAATAACTTACACAAAGGGATAATGCAATGATGCACATTAGTATTTAAGACTGCAGACTCAGCTTTACTCGTGAAAAAATACATTGCTCATACTTTGCAGTACTGCCTCATTTTAGCTTGTAATTTAATTGTAAAAGGCTACGTTTTGTCTAATCATCGTTTCTTAACATAGAACTTCTATTTCACTCCACAAGAAAGGATCTTCAATGCAGCTGAAAGCTGGGTGAACTTCGCTTTGAAATGGTATTATTTCTCTGTCATTTGATAGTGATTGGTTCATCATGAACCACAGCTCTGGTAAATGCCAGTGTCTTCAGTCAGGGAAAAGGATTGGTTTTGTGCCTTCATACATGTGTTCCAATATGATTATGAAATGCAATTGGGATATTAAAAAGAAACATCCACCAGCTCTGCCTATTGGATGTCACAGTCATTCAAATTCACTCAAGTAATTGGCTACAGCCAGTCATCAAGCATCAATGGGCAGGAGTCTCTTGCTTCTGTCAGGGAGGATCATTCACTCTTCAAACACCAATAAAACATGTCACTCAATGATACAAACTCATCTGATGTTTGTCTGATAGTTCAATAGAATAAAGCACTTTGTTTTCTTTGCCAGAAATTATTCACTGAACTATAACCCACATTAACCATCAGGATTGTGAGAGTGTGGGGTAGAAATTACATGTAATTCATTCATTTTATTACAGCATCTGGTACTTTCATAACTTTTCTTTCCACTGGTAGATAGGTCAACACATTGAAATATCAAGCACTACTCTGGTTTGACAAGCTCCAGTAAATAATAATAAATACAGATAAAATAAGGCCAGCCTCCTCCTCCCATCCAATCGCCACTCCAAATACAATGAGCATCTCTGTATTTTAGATCATAGGAGGACTCTGTAAAGCTGCACCTACTCATCCAAATTACACTTAACTGCTCGATGTACCCCACATTATTAAAAAGCACGTAATTTGTATTATCATGACTTCTGCAAAGTGAAGCATGGTGTTTAGTTATTAAATATGGTTGTAATCTCATCATTTTTCTAAATGAAATTATACTATGTCCAATATTATAGAAGCCACTGGAGAATCCTCATGCAACAGAATTCCTCTTCTTTCATTTTTAAAAAGATGAACAATACATAGTGCCTTATAGTGCATCAAACATTTCAGGAATAGATTGTAAAATTTGAAAGTTACGAATATTAGCTTCAAATCACACAGAAGAATGAGCTGTTGAGAAAATATAACTGGAGCCAACTCTCCGACAGAAATCCACAAATAACTTGCCTTTATATAATCTCTCTCTGAGCTTCAGGACATCTCCAAAGCATTTTTTTCAGCCAAATAAGTACAATATTTGGTGAAGGCCAAACCTTAACTTAATTTCTCACCCAATAAAAAGTACCTCTGACTCCTTCAAGACTGCAGTGAAACGTGCTCATATCTCTAGCAAGTGACTTGAATCCACAACCTTTTGACTCAATGGTGATATTTCTACTAAGCCAATACAGTAACAATGGAATCTGTCATGTACCTTCACATCACAGCTATTTCTTTTCTCCATGACTTCATCTTGATTGGCAGCTTGTAAACAGTCAGCACCATACAATACTAGCATAGTAAGTGGCTCCCTACACTCAGAATAGAGAATCTCGAATGAGGATGCAAGTAGATGCCTTAAAGTGGATGCTCCAACTGGAATCTACAAGATACAGTGCAGTAACGCAACAACATTTCTTCAAAGGTTTCTCCAGAACCCACAACATCTACCAACTAGCAGGGCAAGGACAGCAGGCACATGGGGGCATCACTTCTCAGTTTCCCTCCAATCTTCGGATGTACACACAATCCTGACATGAAAATGTTGCCATTCCATCATCTTTACTGATTGAGAATTCTGCAGCTCCCTCCTTATCATCGCTTTGGGAATACTGTGGTTTTGGAAGGCAGCTCAGGAGCATCTGCTCATGAGCAATTAATGCTGGCCCCGTATCAGTGATGCCCACATTCAATAAATAAATAAATAATATTTTAAAAAGAGGCATTCAGAATGAATCACCTCTCTTGCCACCCACTTTGCCAATAGTGTTTCTAGGGCAACCCAAGCAGCACAATGAAAGCAAGATGCTCTGAGGCAGGAGGAATGAAGCAGTTTAAAATGGGAAATATTTGCAGTGGTGCAGAGGAAAGACTGGGAAGTGGGGCAGATCAGAAATCTCTTTCCGCCAGTCAACCCAGGCATAATGGATTGAATGGACTCATTCTGTGCTGTACAATTTTATGATTTTAACCATTGTGGCAAGTGGATGGCTAAGCACAAAGCCATCTTTCCAAAGTCTAAGTGCTTCAACAAGCAGCTAGGCTGCCACATTACTTTCTGATTTATTGTGCAATTCCATTTCTTTGGTTTAATAGCTTTTTAAAAAAATAAATCTGTATGTACTTACAATGTGTTCTGCAAAACCCACAGCAATTGCTATTCTCCTTCCTTTGAAGTTATAAGCAGTTTTATGACAAGGTACGAGAGGCAAGCAAAATCAATAAGGCCATACAAAGCAACCAATTCTGTTCAGGCCAGCATTCATTTCCTCAATCTGAATACACCTTTTACTTTCCCTCACCATGATACAGTACATTCCACATGCACCCACAAAAAAACTATTCATTTCCTGAGTTAGATGCTATAACACTTAAAAGACACTTAGAATCGTACATGAACAGGAAAGATTTGGAGAGTTATGGACCAGGAGCAGGCAGGTGGGACTAGTTTAGCTCGAAAATATGTTTGGCACGGGCTGGTTTGACTGAAGAGTCTGTTTCCATGCTGTATGATTCTATGACTCTGTTTCTCAAGCAGTTCTCAGAAATATTATAAAAAGATTGAATCTAAAATGAGAAGAACAAAAGGTACTCATATACTCCTTTTTCCTCTCTCCAAGTTTAATAAGTGACACCCAGAAAAAAAGAGTCACAATTTTGGCTATTTGATCTGAGCTTACAAGCTAAGAGATTCTGGACAGCAGCAGGAAGAGGGGGCAACCTATGTGCAGTTGGATGATGGATGTTAGAATGGAATATAGGAACATGTCATTTGAGAGCAACAGAATGCCATTCAGCCCTTGAACTCTGCTCCACCATTCAGTGGCTGACCTGCTTGTGGACTCAAGCCCCTCTGTCCCTTTTCCCCAAGCCCTCGTCTCCCACATCTATCAAAAAAACCATCTAACTCAACCTAGAATAAAGTCAATGGTACAGCCGCCAATACTTGTTGGGGAAGAGAATTCCACAGACCCATACCCCTCTGATGGAAATCCTCCTCGTCTCCATCATAGAAAGAAGACCTCCTGTTCTTAAATTGTACCCCCATTTTTGAGATTCCCTCACAAGAGGAAACATTTTCCCTGTACACAATGTATCAAGTCCCCTCAGGATTTTATATATTGCCATAGGATCAATTCTCATTCTTCTAAGTTCCAACTGGTACAGATCCGACCTTCCTCACAGGAGAACCCTATCTTCCCAGGAACAGGTCACAGAGTGGTGTCACAGAATGGCTGCCAACAAACCACAACCGATGTATGAGGGCGGCATAAGACAGACAGAATTGGCACACCATGACAGCAGGTCTCCTGGCAGGAGCGGCTACAAGCAGCAGCTTAATAAGAAGGTGCACTCACAATCTACTGGCAAGTTTCTGAAAATTTGCTCCGAGTGAGTGAATGAGAGCAGGCTGCACAGTGTGGTGTTTACACCATTTTCCTTTCACTCACTATACAGATCAATCATTGGATATGAGCTGCAGCTCAGTGGGTTTCACTCCAACCATTAAGACAGAATGTCATTGTTCAAGTCAGGATCTGTAGACCTGAGAAGAAAATCTAGGCTAACATACCCAGTGCTCCATTGTTAGAGGTGCTGACCTTTGGATGATACCATTCGAACCAACACTTGGAAATTGTGGCTTCAGGTGTCTAGTTGTTAAATACTCGTATTCCCTCTCAGGTAATATAATGCCTCTGTTGTCAAGCAGAGTTATCCTGGTGTTTTGGTCAATACTAAGCTCTGAACTGATATTACTGAAGGGGTTTTCTGGTCACTGTGATGTTGCCGTTTGTGAGATCTCACTGTGCACATATGGACTGCCGTGTTTCCACATTACGACAGTGACTCCAATTCTCAACTATTCTCTTGGCCAGAAGTTGTTTGGGATATCCTAAAGCTGTGAAATGCACAATGTTAAGAAAGAAAGCCTTCTCTTTCTTCCCTTTCATGACCTCAGGACATTCCAAAGCACTTTACAGCCAATGAAGTATTTTGGCAGTAATCAGTTGGTAATACAGAACTTGAAAAAAATACATTTTTTTTATCCTTTTCATCTTGCACTTATTGGGGCAATTTGCAAGAAGTGAAGGGAAAAGCTGTACACAAAGAGAGTGCTGATTCATTTGGAAGTGGAACCACATCAATATTTAGGAACAGGTACAGCAAATGGTTGAAGTAAAGATGAATAAAGCAATTACAGTGGACTCTGAGGTGTTTCCACAGGGAAAACACCAGGACTCACTTCTTATTTACTATAATAGTTGATCCTTTTACATTGTATTTGATGTGAATTGTCCTGTTAAGTGCAAGTTGAAAAACTGGAGCAAAATATGCCTTTTCTCAGCAGTATTCATATTTTGGAAGTGTAGTCACTATTGCAATGTCAGGAAATGCAGCAGTCAATTTAGGCACAGCAAGCTGCTACAGTTAACAAAGCAATAGCGAGAAAAATTCATTGCCTCCACCAGTGATGGGAAGTAGCAGCTGTGCACATCATCTACAAAATCCCCTGCATAAATTCACCAAGGCTCTTTAGAAACCAACACTTTCATAAATACTACCATCTAGAAGGATAAGGGCAGCAAATTTTGGGAATACCACCACCTGCAAGTTGCCCTCCAAGCCACGGTTCAAGAAGGCAGCTCATCAACACCTTGTCAAGGGCAGCTATGAGTGGGCAATAAATACTGGCCAGCCAGCAGCAGCTCCATTCTAAGAATGAATACAAAAAAACCCCAGGTAATTTATTCAATGCCAGTTCTTCCTTTCTTTAATGACTATTTAAAGTCTCTATTGATGGTATAACTAAAGCAGCACAAGCCCTTGTTTCCAACTGCTGCATCAAACACAGAGTGCAAAATGTGCAACCAGAATTAATGACTGAACAGGCAGCCAAGTCAATATTTAGGAATAGGTTAAGCAAGTGGTCAAAGTAAGGATGAATAAAGCATTCACTGGAACAGAGTGGGCACATGGGACTAAGACTCATGTCCATGTAGAGGGTAAAATCTTTATACAAAAACGTTGGTTAGAGTGAGTGGCAACTGTTTGCCTTTATTCACGTCTTTAATGGATTCTAAGGCATGTCTCAGAAACTGATACTGCAATAACAAGTAGATAATAGCAAGGGGAAGAGGTAGGTTTTCATCAGACTGATGTTCTATGTCATTAGCGAAGCTTCTGGAAGAGCTTTACATTCGACTTAAATATTCAAAGGGGAGACCAAAACCTCTCCAAAGTAACGCCACTGATTATATCAAATGATTATATCAAATATCACAAGGTATACACACACACACACACACACACACACACACACACACACACACACACACACACACAGTATCCATATTGTAATTTCCACGTCATTTTCATTGTGATTGTGTTGAAGGTCAAAAGGCATGGAATTGTCACAGCAAACATCAAACTGCTGAAGTCTGGCAGAAATCCAAGAATCATCCCAACTGAAATAAAATGCACCTTTCAATCTGTAAAGACATGTCACAGCACAGGAGTTGACATAGGTGCAGTTGGAATTTTGAGTTTTATCATTAAGAGAATAAAAATGTCTCATGATTTTAATTTGTCATACCAACTTGCAGAGAAATCACGTACTACACATCTGGCATGATAGTAAAATAACAGTGGGGCACATAGATGCTCTACAATAGAGATAACAAGGTGTAGAGCTGGATGTACACAGCAGGCCAAGCAACATCAGAGGAGCAGGAAGGCTCATGTTTCAAGCCAAGACCCTTCTTCAGAAATCTTGGACATGATTTTGGAGTATCGTGGAAATTTGCAGCAATGGAAGGAGAGCATTTGGCCCAGCACATCTTTGCCAGCCAAATTAAAACTATCAAGTTGAATCCTGTTTTCCAGCTCTTGGCCCTCTACATTAATGTTAGTTCAAATACAGATCCAAGTTATTTTTAAACTCTAGCAGCTTTTATGTCTTCAGTTGCAAAACTTTATGGACCCTCTCGACACTCTTCTAAATATTTTGTCCCATCCTCTCCTAAAAACACTGCTTCGTGTTTTTGGCTGCAAAGTAAGTGACCACAGTCTCAGCCAAGAAACCAATCAGTCAGTACCTTGTATTATCATGGGAGGTGGAGACAGAACACTGGGCTTAGCCAGGATCTGTACTTCCATTAGCATTGCACACACCACACAGAGTTCCCAATTTAATAAAGAAAAGTTCTAATTATGTGGATTATGCTGGCAAAGTCACCATTTTATTGCCCATTTTTATGAAATATTTGCTTTCCTACTTCAGAAGGCAAGTAAGGGTCAACTGCCTCAGGGCTGAATTACACAAGACTCTGGGTTCCCCACCTCTTTGACTAAAAGCACAGAGGTGGGGAAGTCTGCCAAGCTCTGCAACCATCTAATGGGTTGATTGCTCCGCTTACACATGAAGATGTCCTGCCTCAGAGAGATTCAGGCCAGTAAGAGATTGGCAGCATTCCAGCACTGTACCAGCAGCACCACCAGAAGACGTGGTCATTACTGGTATTGCACTTGGGACTTGGACAATTGTTCCAGATTCAGCTCACCAAGTGAGAAGAATTGGTAGGCCCTAGGTGAGGATATGTTGGGGAGTTGGGGTGTTGTCAGAATTTTGAAGACTGGTGATAAGCAAGGCATTACATATGATCCTCTAATGGGAGCATGGGCTAATTTAGAAGAGACAGTCACCATCTGCCACCCCACCCTCAAACCCAGCCCCAACACAGCTCCCTGCTGGGTATTTGGCGTTAGGCCTCTCCAGCCATTTAAATCCCAATGATACCGCACCCTCCCACCTCGACTTATTGTCTAATAACAACAGCACGTATGCATCTTGCATTGGTAAAAGTAAAATGTCTCACAATATTTCATAGGAGGAATGATCTAATCAAACGTGACACTGGCAATATCAACACAGGTAACCGCTCTGGTATTTTAGAACCAATAATGTAAAGGAGAACATGGTCGGGGGGGGGGGGGGTGGTGGTGGTAAAGGAGTGGTGAGGTTTATGGAAGAAATTCCAGAGCTGAAGGCATTGTCAGCTGAAGGCATGGTCACCAATTATGGAGCACCAATAGACACGAAGACAGACTTTGTGAAGCATGGAGATTTTCATTGTCTGTCCCAAGGAAAATAGCATCATCATCACAGACATGAGCATTATTGGTAAACATTGATACAGTGTTGCATTCAGTCAGTGAACTTAGAGAACCAATAGAGAGAAATCCAACAAATGCACAGGCCACGCATTCAAAATCTAAACTCAACAGGGATCATGAGGTCAAAGGGACAGTCAACCCACAAAGGTTCTCAACACCAGAGAAGAAGCCAGAAAATTACAAATCAAAGTACTGTGTGTGACATGATCAATCAGTAAGAAACTATTTTTAAAAGGGACATGGTGTCTTCTCCTGAAAGACTTCCACTGCATCCAACAATTGGAGTCTTGTCGAACACAACTACAGCAGCTCTTCATAACTGGATAGCAGAGCAGCGCATCTCCAGACTATGACAGAATCTCATCCTGGCAAATAATGCTTTTAGTTTATTCCATCATCCTTAATCACAATATGTTTTACTCATGTAGGAGCAAGTCACATCAAAATAAATTAACATTTTCCCACGATTTACTCACAGCGTACCCTTCAAATCCCATTATTCTTTTATTTTTAACAAAATATCTGGAGTGAAGCTGTAGGCAAATATAGAACTGAATAAGATTCCCCCTCCCACATTGTGGCGTACATTATCAAGTTTCCAATTAAGCGATACATAAATGTTTCAGAAATCCTCACTGTGCCTTGTTCGGAAAGGGTTGCCTTTTCATCCTCCTTGCAGCCAGGATAGCTGGGAAGAGACATTACTCCTGCGTCTCAGACAATCTTTCCGAAAATACTGTTATTACTACATCATAGATCAGCCAGCTCGAGGTCTCCCCCGTTTAATCCTGGTTAATTTTAGAATTGAAATCTATCAATTAAAGCGTCTCCCAGCAAAACTGCTTCTAATTACCAGATCTGCAGCATCTATTGCTTTGTCATCAACAGGCACTTGTCAGCCCATCAATCAAGGGGTTAAATCTAAAATAGCCCCGGTTGTTTGGGGCGTGCGAGCCAGTGAGCATCCGGCAGTAAAGGAACAGCGTCAGAGGGCTGCAAGCTAACGGGGTCCGAATCATGTTGCCAAACCACTGCCCGGGTGTGGAGTCACTGCATTTGTCACATCCGAGTCCCCCCTCACGTCTCTAGGCTCTCTTTGCAACACAGCAACAACAACCTGCACAGAGTGGGTCAAACAAGATCTCCAGTTTGCACTTCCTCAGAAGCGAGACTCTGAGCTATTACCTTCTTGACAGCTTTCCACTAGAATTAGCTGTTTAACCATCTTAGTCACTGGCCTGATATTCTCTGGTCGGGCACTTTTTTTGCCGAAACAGAACAGTGCAAACCTCCAGAACCACCTTTCCCCTTATACTAACTGATTCTGTGCGTTGTATCTCAACCGTGGATTCGCTACAAACCATCTGCAATCTCTTGCCCGGTTGATAGGGAATCTAGGATTCCCAGTATTGACCTTATCAATCCTCAACGTCCAATCTGCGCTGTTAGGAGCAGAAAGCGCCGGCTTGTGAAGCTAAGGGATGCAGGGGAGCTGTCTGAGGGAGAGAGAACGCACTATTCAGGCTAATGCTACATTCCCACCGATTGCACTGTATCAAGAGTCGCTAACAGCATCGGTCAAGATAGGAGAGCCCATATTGAACAACAGACCAAACTCCCTCCCCTCCTACTCCACAATAACAAGACATTTGCAAAACACACAAAAAAAAACGCAGGCACATACACATCAACCAATAGAACGGTGTGTAAAGGGTACTCACTCGCTTTGCCTTGTTTCGGCCTTTGCAACAGCTTCTGCACTGCAGCTACATCTTCGGTTTTGACAGCTTGCAGTAATTCCTGATCTTTCCCCATGGCTTGTTGATGCGTGTGTGTGTGTTTATATGCGTGTTTTTGTATCCGATGCATCTTAGGTTTTAGGAGCTGAAGCGAGAGAGAGACACACACACACACAGAGGGAGGAAGACTATGCCTGGCAGTGTGTGTGCACAGAGGCAGAGGCAGGGACAGGAGGAGAGCGACCGATGGGTGAAAGGCATAGACAGCCTCGTCTCGTGTATCACAAACCAAAACAGCTCTCTCTCCCGAGATAATAAAATGTGAGGCTGGATGAACACAGCAGGCCAAGCAGCATCTCAGGAGCACAAAAGCTGACGTTTCGGGCCTAGACCCTTCATCAGAGAGGGGGATAGGGAGAGGATTCTGGAATACATAGGGAGAGAGGGGGAGGCGGACCGAAGATGGAGAGTAAAGAAGATAGGTGGACAGAGTATAGGTGGGGAGGTAGGGAGGGGATAGGTCAGTCCAGGGAAGACGGACAGGTCAAGGAGGCGGGATGAGGTTAGTAGGTAGATGGGGGTGCGGCTTGGGGTGGGAGGAAGGGATGGGTGAGAGGAAGAACCGGTTAGGAAGGCAGAGACAGGTTGGACTGGTTTTGGGATGCAGTGGGTGGGGGGGAAGAGCTGGGCTGGTTGTGTGGTGCAGTGGGGGGAGGGGACGAACTGGGCTGGCTTAGGGATGCAGTAGGGGAAGGGGAGATTTAGCATCCTGGTCCCTTTTCACTGGGGGTTGCCAACCTGCTGTCTCAGGAGTCAGCATAACATTTGGCGATTGCAATTTTACGCTGCAAATAGCGCCAATTTGAAAATAATACCGGCGTCTCCGGAAGTGAATTAAACTTGGACAAGAAGCAAATGCGGCTTCCATCAATCATTCCACCCGCCACCACAGCCCTCTCCCACTTCTTACGCCCCTTCAATTCTACTTAACACACAAATACAGCTCAATTCCGATTAGCACGTCTCGTTATTTTTTCACTCCCTTCCCCGCCATGTTAACCAGTTATCACTGAGCACCCTGGCTGGTTCCTTATCTGGTCAATCCATAATTGTACATCCCATCTGTGGTCTGGGATCAAGCTAGTTATTTGGGAATTATCTCCACACTTGTCTGAAAGGCAGTGTCTTGTTCTCCCTGGGTTATGTTTAATCTGGAAGCAATGCTAATGATGCTGTCTGACTTGGGGTCATGCTTGTCATCAAGATTTGTATGTGCACTCTGCGCAGGGCGGCAATTAACTCGGAAATGTTTTCAGCTAGCGGCTGAACGGCTCTAAGTGTCTGCACCCCTCTCATGTGTGTAAATTATCACCGACATGTAAATCTCTGATGGTTCTAATTTGGGATACCACATTATCAATGAGTTATTTTCCGTGTCTTCAGATCCAATAACATCAGTATCCACTTGCCCACATCATTTGGATGCTTGAGATAGGCGGAGGTAACAGAGAAGGTTGAAAAGGACAAAGATGCTGTTGTGATGTGCATGGGCTATCCAAAAGCATTTTGTACAATTTTTGAAGAAAATCTTAGAATGAAAGGGACAGCAGCAAAATGGATCCAAAATTGTCTGAGGGATGAGAAAGAGAGTGTAATATAACAAAGTGTGTAGCTGGATGAACACAGCAGGCCGAGCAGCATCTCAGGAGCACCAAAGCTGACGTCAGCTTCTGTGCTCCTGAGATGCTGCTCAGCCTGCTGTGTTCATCCAGCTACACACTTTGTTATCCTGGATTCTCCAGCATCTGCAGTTCCCATTATCTCTGATCACAAGAAAGAGAGTGTTGATGGGTGTTTTTCTGATTGAGAGGATGTTTGTTGTGGAGTTCCCCTGAGGCTGGTATTAAGACCCTTGCTTTCCTGATACGTACATAAATGATCTAGGCTTGGGTGTGCAGGGGACAACATTGTACTGTACAGATGACACAAAACTCCAATGTACTGCGACCTGTTATGAGACATAGAGTCATAGAAATGTACAGCACAGTCGTTGGTCCATTTCATGGGCGACATGAGACTTTCATTCCTGGGTGTTGTTTTGAAATTGAAATTGGATTCAAACATGCGTCATGGTGAAAGTTGATTCTGATAACCTGAATCTCCGGATTACTAGTCCAGTGATGTTGTCACAACACCTCCATTTATGAGAATGATTCTCAGGGATGAGAAACTCAGTTATGAGGATTTTTTCAAGGTACTGGGACTGCTTTCCTTGGAAACTTGATAGAAACTTTCCAAAACCATGAGTGCTCAGGAGAAAGCAGATAGGAATAAAATGCTTCAGAGATAATAGGAACTGCAGATGCTGGGAAATCTGAGATAACAAGGTGCTGAGCTGGATGAACGCAGCAGGCCCAGCAGCATCAGAGGAGCAGGAAGGCTGACATTTCAGGCCTAGACCCCTCTTCATTTTTCTCAAGAAAGTTCAGAAAGCTCTTCATCCAGTTCTACACCTTGTTATCTAGGAATAAATTGTTCCCACTCCTAAAATGAATCTGGAACCAGAGGGCACAGTTTCAAAGATGCGAACAAAAGAAGCAAATGGGCAGTGAGAAAAAATACTTTATTCAGCCAGTGAGTGATCTGGGCCTGGAATCCACTGCCTGGAAATGTGGTGGTGGCAGATTCAGCGAAGGCACGCAAGAGGGATGGTTACTTAAACAGAAAAAAAAATACATGCAGGGTTTTTGGAAAAAGGTAGAAGATTGGCCTTAAATTAGAGTGCTCAAAGAGCTTGACAAGTATGATGGGCTGAATGTCCTCCTTCTGCGTTGTAGCAATTCTGCGTTTCTGCCAGGTTCACTCTTCTGTTGTGGGCAGTGATGGATGGCATTTTTGCAGGCAATCACGTAGGTGCTGGATTTTGTACATGACGGGTAGAATTTAACACCCCTCTCTTTATGCGGGGTTTGAGCTGGAGAGTGTAAGTACGGACCTGACTGTCTTTCAAGTTTTACCCTGATGCAGTCTCGATTGGGAAGGCTGGTAAATGGTCTTTACTCCCCTGAGTGGGCAATTAATAACTGAGGCTGAACAAATATCACACAGAAAGTTTGAGAAGTAAAACTCTTAATTATAGAATCCCTACAGTGTACAATCAGACCCTTTGACCCAACATTGACCTTTGCGCATTCCACCCACACCCATTCCACTATAACCCACCTAACCCACACATCCCTGGACACTCTGGGCAACTTAGCATGGCCAAGCCATCTAACCTGCACATCTTTGGACTGTGGGAGGAAACTGGAGCACCCAGAGGAAACACATGCAGACACATACAGAATGTGCAAACTCCACACAGACAGTCACCTGAGGTTGGAATTGAACCTGGGTCCCTGGAGCTGTGAGGCAGCAGTGCTAACCATTGATCCGCCATGCCATATTAGTAGCGATGGCAAACAGATAGCACCTGACTACCTTTTCTTACAACCTCCTGATTCCCTGGCCAGAAAACCTCTCCCACGACCCCAATTTGTTCATGACTCACTAATAGCATTGGATTAATTGCAGTACCAGCATCAGCCACCCTTCCTGGTGGCACCACCTGCAATGGTGAGACACTCGTCTCTGTTTGGCCAGCATCTCTCAGTGAGTGGGGTTTTAGCCACAGACTGCCCCCGAATGGTTAAGTGCTCGGTTGGCACTTCATTCACTGGAACTTTCCTGACAAGGTAACCTGGGGTTTCTGTCAGTTCTCCAAGTGCTAGGTATAATCCCTGTCATCTGATTCACATTCTGATGGAAGTATGCGTAATGCTGCTTGGATGCTAATGGTATATGTTTTGACCTCAGTATTCCAGTTACAATCCTCTCTTAATCCAGTGCAGTGAGGATAGAGATATCACCAACTACTTACAGGTTAGATGCAAGTGGATTTCCGCTGACTCTTGTAAAAGTGTTTAGTGGTTTTCAGAGCTGTTTAAGCCAGCTGAAATCTCTCAGGAATGGGGAAGCATTCCCTGACTGTGAGGATACTGCACAAGTCAACAACAGGGCTACAGTCGTGGCTATCCCCTCAGACAAGCATGACTGAGAGAATGGACAGAAATCACACAGAGCAGGACAGGTGACTGGAATAAGGTGAATGATGAAGGAGACAACGATTCTCAGTGGGATACCTGAATCTCCAGAGTCTGAATGGAGCCATTTTTCCCGTCGTGAAGAACTGTGCGTGAGCTTTCACCTTAGTACAGACATCCTCACTGGAATTGATCACTTCTGAAACTGTAAGTACAACCTCCAAGCAGGGTCACAAGGTCATGGCCAGAGGATGGGAAGATTCCAGGCTGGCCCAAAGATTACTTGCAAAATTTTCCAGCTTGTCATTTTTCCTGTTCCCATAAGGACCTGTAATGGAAATCAAAATTACATGAAAATCAAGTACATTTCAGTTTTCCTTGTCAGAGAGCAGCAGGATACTGAACAGAAGATTTTGTAATAATTCTTCAATATTCTGCCCTGCCATCCTCATTTGAACAACTTGAAGGAATGAGGCGGTGACAAGAGCCTTTGTTTGATGACGTGGTCCATATGGGAGTGTGTATTACACACTCAGAGGGGCTGCATAAAGTACCACAGGAAATGTAATGGTGCAGACCACTGGAGTAGTTCAATGTTGTTTCTGCTGCCTGGAGCACTCTGGGGCAGTCCTGCAGGACAGAGAAGGGCCGGTGTCGTCATGATTCTTGATAATCTCCAACCTTGGCATCATGAGGGTACGCTGTCGCTGCCAGTGATAGGGCACCAGCTGAGAAAAAGGAGGAGTTGGAAGCAGTGAGGAGGTAACCATTGCAGCTTTTTTGTTGCCAGACTTTCTGTGATCCACTCGACCAACTGTAATACAGGTAAATGTAAGCTCAAATTCCACTAACAAGGCTGAACCTTCCCTCTCCTTGACTGTTGACTACCACTGCACCACTTGTCTACAAACAACAGTAAATGCCATCACAATATCGATATTTCAAAACAATAATGTTGAACGATCTATGCCATAATGCATGCAAATATCAACTGCCCTCATTTATTTCCTTCATAGAAGTATTACAGGTGCCTTTTTCTTGCTTCATGCTCCCACAGAGTGCGATCCCTGTGACTGTGGCACTGCTGGTGAAAGCTGATGATTTTTATTGTGTTTATCCTGAGTAACTCGAGCTCCAGAAGGGCCCACCCAGGACTGTACCACAACAGCAAAGTGTGGCAGAAATCAGGGCTGGCTGGCTGACCCCCCCCACCACCACCCCCCCCCCCACCACCCCCCCCCACCCACCCACACCACCCCCCACCACCCCCCCCCACCCACACCACCCCACCCCCCACCACCCCCCCCCACCCACACCACCCCACCCCCCCCCCACCACCCCACCCCCACCACCCCCCCCCACACCACCCCCACCCCCCACCACCCCCCCACCCCCCCACCCCCCCCCACCACCCCACCCCCCCCCCCACCACCCCACCCCCCACCACCCCACCCCCCCCCCACCACCCCACCCCCCCCCCACCACCCCACCCCCCACCACCCCACCCCCCCCACACCACCCCCCCCCACACCACCCCCCCCACCCACACCCCCCCCCACCCACACCACCCCCCCCCACCCACACCACCCCCCCCCACCCACACCACCCCCCCCCCACCCACACACCCCCCCCCACCCACACACCCCCCCCCCACCCTCACCACCCCCACCCTCACCACCCCCCCACCCCCCCACCCCCCCACCCACCCCCCCACCCACACCACCCCACCCCACCCCCCCACCCACCCCCCCACCCACACCACCCCACCCCACCCACACCACCCCCCCCCACCCCCCCCCACCCACACCACCCCCCCCCCACACCACCCCCCCCCACCCACACCACCCCCCCACCCCCCCCCACCCACACCACCCCCCCCACCCACACCACCCCCCCCACCCACACCACCCACACCACCCCCCCACCCCCCCCACCCACACCACCCCCCCCACCCACACCACCCCCCCCACCCCCCCCACCCACACCACCCCCCCCACCCCCCCCCACCCCCCCCACCCACACCACCCCCCCCACCCCCCCCACCCCCCCCACCCCCCCCACCCCCCCCACCCACACCACCCCCACCACCCCCCCCACCCCCACCACCCCCCCCACCCCCCCCCACCCACACCACCCCCCCCACCCCCCCCACCCACACCACCCCCACCACCCCCCCCACCCCCACCACCCCCCCCACCCACACCACCCCACCCACACCACCCCCCCCCACCCCCCCCCACCCACACCACCCCACCCACACCACCCCCCCCACCCCCCCCACCCACACCACCCCCCACACCACCCCCCCCCCACCCACACCACCCCCCCCCACCCACACCACCCCCCCCCACCCACACCACCCCCCCCCCGCCCCCCCCCCACCCACACCACCCCCCCCCACCCCCCCCCCCACCCACACCACCCCCCCCCACCCACACCACCCCCCCCCCCACCCCCCCCCCACCCACACCACCCCCCCCCCCGCCCCCCCCCCACCCACACCACCCCCCCCCACCCACACCACCCCCCCCCACCCCCCCCCCACCCACACCACCCCCCCCCCGCCCCCCCCCCCCACCCACACCACCCCCCCCCGCCCCCCCGCCCCCCCCCACACCCCCCACCCGCCCACACCCCGCCCACCCCCCACACCACCACCCCCCACCCCCCACCCACACCACCCCCCACCCCCCACACCACCCCCCACCCCCCACCCCCACCACCCCGCCCCGCCCGCCCCCCCCCACACCCCCCACCCGCCCACACCCCGCCCACCCCCCACACCACCACCCCCCACCCCCCACCCACACCACCCCCCACCCCCCACACCACCCCCCACCCCCCACCCCCACCACCCCCACCCCCCCCCACCCCCCACACCACCCCCCACCCCCACCACCCCCCTCCACCCACACCACCCCCGCCCGCCCGCCCCCCCCACCCCACCCCACCCCCACCACCCCCCCCACCCGCCCACCCCCCCCCACCCACCACCCACCCCCCACCCACACCACCCCCCACCCACCCCCCACCCACACCACCCCCCACCCCCCACCACCCCCCCCACCCACACCACCCCCCCCCACCCCCCACCCCCACCACCCACCACCCGCCCCCCCACCAGGGGAGGGATTCAAGACCGTGGAGGGATTTGAAACCGAAACTAGAGTTTATTAATTAATATTAAAATTGAGGATTTGCTGAACTTGGAATTGATGCAGGTCAAGGGGCACAGGATGTGCTATGAACGGTTAACATAAACAGCAGAAGACCCTGATTTTATCGAGAATAGAAAGCGGGAGGTGCGCAGGGTGCATTGGAATAATTCAGTGCAAAGGGACCAATAGCAAGAATGTCTGTTTCAGCAACAAATAAACTGGGATTGGAACAAAGTAAGATGTTACAACAGCATTCGTTTGATCGTTCTTTGTGAAAGGGGTGGGGAGCGGTTGTGAGGAAAGAAGGGGTGAGGGCAGGACATTTCCATAATTCTTCTTTCTTTGAATTAGAGTTTCTTTATTTAGTTTTACTGTCTTCTGTCCCTGTAGAGTGCACTGGGTTAATGGCAGGAAATGTACAAGGAGAAGTCCCCTCAGTGACAGCCAACTATGTGACAGCAATTAAAAGAGGAATTACTAAATAATGGTGACTAAATCTGGAGAACTATGATTTTGATTACTAATGAGATTTATCAGCTCTGGTTTCTTTCAGTTGACAGCAAGAGGTTTGTTGATGAATCTCGAACATTCACAGCTTTGACTTTCAACCAACTTTCCAAAAGGGGTGGGGTGGGGGGGGGTTCGTGAATGGAAGGAGCTGCCAACAGATGCGGTCGAGGCAGATAAAATTGCTGTATTTAAAAGACATTTGGACAGGTACACAATTAGGAAAGGTTTAGACGGATACCAAACACAGGCAAATGGGACTGGTTAAGTTTGGGACACCTGATCATTACAGATGATTGGGACTGAAGGTCCTGATTCTGTGCTGTATGACTCTATGAATCTATGACTGAAGAGCTAACTAGGTGTGTGCATGAGGGCAATGCATTTGATACAGTCTACTTGGGCTTCAGCAAAGCTTTTGACAAGATCCCCCATTTGAAGACTGTTAGAACAGGAAACAGTCCATGGGATCCGAGGAAACATGTGCACAGGAAATCATAACTCATGTAATTTGAATGAGTTTTTTAAAGTAGTAATCAAGAGCATTCATGAAGGCAGAAAGATGGACGCATACGGGCTTCAGTAAGGCGTTCAAGAAGGTTCCTCACGGTACTCCAAGAGGGAAGTTAAATCACACGGAGCACAGGGACAGCTAGCCATAGAACATAGAACATTACAGGCCCTTCGGCCCTCGATCTTGTGCCGACCTGTCATGCCGATCTCAAGCCCATCTAACCTGCACTATTCCATGTACGCCCATATGCTTATCCAATGGCGACTTAAATGTACCTAAAGTTGGCAAATCTACGACCGTTGCAGGCAAAGCGTTCCATTCCCTTACTACTCTCTGAGTAAAGAAACTACCTCTGACATCTGTCCTATATCTTTCACCCCTCAATTTAAAGCTATGCCCCCTCGTGTTCGCCGTCACCATCCGAGGAAAAAGGCTCTCCCTATCCACCCTATCTAACCCTCTGATTATTTTATATGTCTCAATTAAGTCACCTCTCAACCTTCGTCTCTCGAATGAAAACAGCCTCAAGTCCCTCAGCCATTCATTCTAAGACCTTCCCTCTATACCAGGCAACATCCTAGTAAATCTCCTCTGCACCCTTTTCAAAGCTTCCACATCCTTCTTATAATGCGGTGACCAGAACTGTATACAATACTCCAAGTGCGGCCGCACCAGAGTTTTGTACAGCTTCACCATAACCTCTCGGTTCCGGAACTCGATCCCTCTATTAATAAAAGCTAAAACACTGTATGCCTTCTTAACAGCCCTGTCAACCTGGGTGGCAACTTTCAAGGATCTGTGTTCATGGACACCGAGATCTCTCTGCTCATCTATACTACTAAGCATCTTACCATTAGCCCTGTACTTTGCCTTCTGGTTACTCATACCAAAGTGCATCACCTCACACTTGTCTGCATTAACCTCCATTTGCCACCTCTCAGCCCAGCTCTGCAGCTTATCTATGTCTCTCTGCAACCAATCCTTTGTCACTATCCACAACTCCACCTATCTTAGTGTCATCTGCAAATTTACTAACCCATCCTTCAAGGCCCTCTTCCAGGTCATTAATGAAAATGACAAACAGCAGTGGACCCAACACTGACCCTTGCGGTACACCACCAGTAACTGGTCTCCAGGATGAACATTTCCCATCAACTACCACCCTCTGTCTTCTTTCAGCAAGCAAATTTCCGATCCAAACTGCTATATCTCCCACAATTCCATTCCTCTGCATTTTGTACAATAGTCTGTTATGGGGAACCTTATCGAGCGCCTTGCTGAAATCCATATACTCCACATCAACCGGTTTACTCTCATCTCCCTGTTTGGTCACCTTCTCAAAGAACTCAGAAAGGTGTGTGAAGCACGACCTTCCCTTCACAACACCGTGCTGACTATCCCTAATCAATTTATTCTTTTCTAGATGATTGTAAATCCTATCCCATATAACCTTTTTCAACACTTTACCAACAACTGAGGTAAGGCTCACTGGCCGATAATTACCAGGGTTGTCTCTACTCCCCTTCTTGAACGGGGGAACCACAATTGCTATCCTCCAGTCATCTGGCACTATTCCTGCAGACAATGATGAGTTAAAGATCAATGCCAAAGGCTCGGCAATCTCCTCCCTGGATTCTCAGAGGATCCGAGGATAAATCCCATCCGGCCCAGGGGACATAGCTATCTTCACCCTCTGTAGGATTTCAAAAACCTCTTCCTTCTGAACCTCAATCCCACTTAGTCCAGTAGCCTGTATCTCTGTATTCTCCTCAACAGCATTGTCGTTTTCTAGAGTGAATACTGTTGAAAAATATTCATTTAGCGCTTCCCCTATCTCATCTGACTCCACACACAACTTACCGCTACTATCCTTGATTGGGCCTCATCTTACTTTTGTCATTCTTTTATTCCTTAAATACCGAGAGAAAGCCTGAGGGTTTACCCTGATCCTATGCGCCAACAACTTCTCATGTCTCCTCCTGGATCTTCTGAGCTCTCTCTTTCGGTCTTTCCTGGCTACCTTGTAACCCTCAATCACCCTAACTGAGCCTTCACATCTGAAAGTAACAGAAGCCTTCTTCTTCCTCTTGACCAGAGATTCCACTTCCTTCGTAAACCACGGCTCCCGCACCCTGCAGCTTACTCCCTGCCTGACAGGTACATACCTATCTAGGACACACAGGAGCTTTTCCTTGAATAAGCTCCACATTTCTATTGTGCCCATCCACTGCAGTTTCCTTCCCCATCCTATGCTCCCTAAATCTTGAATAATCTCTTCGTAATTGCCTTTCCGCCAGCTATAACTCTTGCCCAGTGGTGTACACCTATCCCTTTCCATCACTGAAGTAAACATAACAGAATTGTGATCGCTATCACCAAGGTGATCAACGACTTTGAAATCAAACACCTGGCCAGGATCATCACCCAGTACTGATGTGGTCACTGCACCCCAATTCCATCAGTCAATACATCCCATTTCACTCAGTCACTGCATCCCACATCCCTCAGTCACGGCATCCCATTTCACTCAGTCACTGTATCCCGTTTCTCACTGAGGCTGCATTCAAGTTCCGTCAATCACTGCATCCCATTTCCGTCAGTCAAGGCATCCCATTTCCCATCGTCACTGCATCCCATTTCCCTCAGACTCTGCATCCCATTTACCTCAGTCACTGCATCCCATGTCCCTCAGTCACTGCATCCCATTTCACTCAATCACTGCATCTCCTTCACCACAGTCACTGCGTCCAATTTCCATCAGTCACTGTTTCCCATATCTCACAGACGCTGCATTCAATTTCCCACACTCACTGTATCCCATTTCCCATCGTCACAGCATGTCCTTTCCCTCAGTCTCTGCATCGCATGTCACTCAGTGATTGCATCCCGTTTCCCTCAGTCACTGCATTCCATTTCCCTCAGTCACTGCATCCCATTTCCGTCAGTCACTGCATCCCATTTCACTCAGTCACTGCATCCCAAGTTCCTCGGTCACTGCACCCCAAGCCCGCTCGGGCACTGCATCCCTATGAACACACTCACACCTTCCCAGTACCTCAGTCACTGCAACTCATTTCACTCAGTCACTGCAGCTCATGTCACTCTGTCACTGCATCCAATTTCCATCAGTCACTGCATCTCATTTCACTCATTCACTTCATCCCATTTCATGCAGTCACTGCATCCCATTTCACTCAGTCACTGCATCCGATTTCCTTCAGTCACTGCATCCCATTGCCCTCAGTCACTGCATCCCAGTTCACTCAGTCACTGCGTCCCATTTCCATCAGTCACTGCATCCCATTTCCCACTGTCACTGCATCCCATTTCCCACTGTCACTGCATCCCATTTCCCAGTCACTGCATCCCATTTCCCTCAGTCACTGCATCCCATTGTCCTCAGTCACTGCATCCCATTTCACTCAGTCACTGCATCCATTTCCATCAGTCACTGCATCCCATTTTTCACAGTGACTGCATCCCATTTCCCACAGTCACTGCATCCCATTTCCCTCAGTCACTGCATCCCATTGCCCTCAGTCACTGCATCCCATTGCCCTCAGTCACTGCAACCCATTTCCCACAGTGACTGCATCCCATTTCCCACAGTGACTGCATCCATTTCCGTCAGTCACTGCATCCCATTACCCTCAGTCGTAGCATCCCATTTCCCACAGACACTGCATTTCCTTTCCCTAAGTCGCTGCATCTCATTTCCACCAGTCACTGCATCCCATTTCACTCCCCACTGCATCCCATTTCACTCAGCCACTGCATCCCATTTCACTCAGTCACTGCATCCCATTTCACTCAGCCACTGCATCCCATTTCACTCAGCCACTGCATCCCAGTTCACATAGTCACCGCATTCCAGTTCACACAGTCAGCACATCCCATTTCACTCAGTCACTGCATCCCATTTCACTCAGTCACTGCATCCCATTTCGCTAGAACACTGCATCCCATTTCCGTCAGTCACTGCATCCCATTTCCCTCAGTCGCAGCATCCGATATCCCACAGACACTGCATTTCCTTTCCTTAAGACACTGCATCCCATTTCCCTCAGTCACTGCATCCCATTTCCGTCAGTCACTGCATCCCATTTCCCTCAGTCACTGCATACCATTTCTATCAGTCACTGCATCCCATTTCCCACTGTCACTGCATCCCATTTCCCAGTCACTGCATCCCATTTCCCTCAGTCACAGCATCCCATTTCCTCAGTCACTGCATCTCCTTTCCACAGTCAGGGCAATTACATTTCACTCAGTCACTGCGTCCCATTTCACTCAGTCACTGCATCCATATCCGTCAGTCACCGCATCCCAGTTCACACAGTCAGCACATCCCAGTTCACAAAGTCACCGCATCCCAGTTCCGTCAGTCACTGCATCCCAGTTCCATCAGTCACTGCATCCGATTTCCATCAGTCACTGCGCGCATTTCACTCAGTCACTGCATCTCATTTCACTCATTCACTGCATCCCATTTCACGCAGTCACTGCATCCCATTTCACTCAGTCAGCGCGTCACATTTCACTCAGGCACTGTATCCCATTTCCCTAAGTCACTGCACCCCAAGCCCGCTCAGGCACTGCATCCCTATTAACTCAGTCACTCTTTCCCAGTACCTCCGTCACTGCATCCCATTTCTCTCAGTCACTGCTTCCATTTCCATCAGTCACTGCAACCCATTACCCTCAGTCACTGCATCCCATTACCCTCAGTCCCAGCATCCCATTTCCCACAGACACTGCGTTTCATTTCCCTAAGTCGCTGCATCTCATTTCCACCAGTCACTGCATCCAATTTCATTCCCCACTGCATCTCATTTCACGCAGTCACTGCATCGCATTTCACTCAGTCACTGCATCCCATTCCACTCAGTCACTGCATCCCATTTCACTCAGTCACTGCATCCCATTTCACTCAGTCACTGCATCCCATTTCCCACTGTCACTGCATCCCATTTCCCACTGTCACTGCATCCCATTTCCCAGTCACTGCATCCCATTGTCCTCAGTCACTGCATCCCATTTCACTCAGTCACTGCATCCATTTCCATCAGTCACTGCATCCCATTACCCTCAGTCACTGCATCCCATTACCCTCAGTCGCAGCATCCCATTTTCCACAGACACTGCATTTCCTTTCCCTTAGTCACTGCATCTCATTTCCACCAGTCACTGCATCCCATTTCACTCCCCACTGCATCCCATTTCACACAGCCACTGCATCCCATTTCACTCAGTCACTGCATCCCATTACCCTCAGTCACTGCATCCCATTTCACAGAGTCACTGCATCCCATTTCCCACAGTCACTGCATCCCATTGCCCTCAGTCACTGCATCCCATTGCCCTCAGTCACTGCATCCCATTGCCCTCAGTCACTGCATCCCATTGCCCTCAGTCACTGCAACCCATTTCCCACAGTGACTGCATCCTATTGTCCACAGTGAGTGCATCCCATTTCCCTCAGTCACTGCATCCCATTTTCCTCAGTCACTGCATCCCATTTCCATCAGTCACTGCATCTCATTTCACTCAGTCACTGCATCTCATTTCACTCAGTCACTGCATCTCATTTCACTCAGTCACTGCATCCCATTTCCCTCAGTCACTGCATCGCACTTCCCTCAGTCACTGCATCCCATTTCCCACAGACACTGCATTTCCTTTCCCTTAGTCAGTGCATCCCATTTCACTCAGACACTGCATCCCATTTCACTCAGTCACTGCATCCCATTTCACTCAGCCACTGCATCCCATTTCACTCAGCCACTGCATCCCAGTTCACATAGTCACCGCATCCCAGTTCACACAGTCAGCACATCCCAGTTCACAAAGTCACCGCATCCCAGTTCGGTCAGTCACTGCATCCCAGTTCCATCAGTCACTGTATCCGATTTCTATCAGTCACTGCGCGCATTTCACTCATTCACTGCATCCCATTTCACGCAGTCACTGCATCGCATTTCACTCAGTCACTGCATCGCATTTCACTCAGTCACTGCATCGCATTTCACTCAGTCACTGCATCGCATTTCACTCAGTCACTGCATCGCATTTCACTCAGTCACTGCATCCATTTCCACTCAGTCACTGCATCCCATTTCACTCAGTCAGTGCATCCCATTTCCATCAGTCACTGCATCCCATTTCCCACTGTCACTGCATCTCATTTAAAAGTCACAGCATCCCATTTCCCTCAGTCACTGCATCCCATTTCCATCAGTCACAGCATCCCATTTCCTCAGTCACTGCATCTCCTTTCCAGGGACACGGCAATTACATTTCACTCAGTCACTGCGTCCCGTTTCACTCAGTCACTGCATCTCATTTCACTCATTCACTGCATCCCATTTCACGCAGTCACTGCATCGCATTTCACTCACTGCATCCCATTTCACTCAGTCACTGCATCCCATTTCACTCAGTCACTGCATCCCCTTCCACTCAGTCACTGCGTCACATTTCCATCAGTCACTGCATCCCATTTCCCTCAGTCATTGCATCCCATTGCCCTCAGTCACTGCATCCCATTGCCCTCAGTCACTGCATCCCATTTCCCTCAGTCATTGCATTCCATTGCCCTCAGTCACTGCATCCCATTGCCCTCAGTCACTGCATCCCATTTCCGTCAGTCACTGCATCCCATTTCACTCTGTCACTGCATCCCATTGCCCTCAGTCACTGCATCCCATTACCCTCAGTCACTGCATCCCATTAACTTCAGTCGCAGGATCCCATTTCAAACAGACGCTGCATCCCATTTCCGTCAGTCACTGCATCCCATTGCCCTCAGTCACTGCATACCATTTCACTCAGTCACTGCATCCCATTTCCCTCAGTCACTGCATCCCATTTCCCTCAGTCACTGCATCCCATTTCCCTCAGTCACTGCATCCCATTTCCCTCAGTCACTGCATCCCATTTCCATCAGTCACTGCATACCATTTCACTCAGTCACTGCATCCCATTTCCCTCAGTCACTGCATCTCATTTCACTCAGTCACTGCATCCTATTTCACTCAGTGACTGCATCACATTTCACTCAGTGACTGAATCACATTTCACTGAGTCACTGCGTCCCATTTCACGCTGTCACTGCGTCCCATTTCACGCTGTCACTGCATTTCCTTTCCCTTAGTCACTGCATCCCATTTCACTCAGACACTGCATCCCATTTCACTCAGTCACTGCATCCCATTTCACTCAGCCACTGCATCCCATTTCACTCAGCCACTGCATCCCAGTTCACATAGTCACCGCATCCCAGTTCACACAGTCAGCACATCCCAGTTCACAAAGTCACCGCATCCCAGTTCGGTCAGTCACTGCATCCCAGTTCCATCAGTCACTGTATCCGATTTCTATCAGTCACTGCGCGCATTTCACTCATTCACTGCATCCCATTTCACGCAGTCACTGCATCGCATTTCACTCAGTCACTGCATCGCATTTCACTCAGTCACTGCATCGCATTTCACTCAGTCACTGCATCCCATTTCACTCAGTCACTGCATCCCATTTCACTCAGTCACTGCATCCCATTTCACTCAGTCACTGCATCCATTTCCACTCAGTCACTGCATCCCATTTCACTCAGTCAGTGCATCCCATTTCCATCAGTCACTGCATCCCATTTCCCACTGTCACTGCATCTCATTTAAAAGTCACAGCATCCCATTTCCCTCAGTCACTGCATCCCATTTCCATCAGTCACAGCATCCCATTTCCTCAGTCACTGCATCTCCTTTCCAGGGACACGGCAATTACATTTCACTCAGTCACTGCGTCCCGTTTCACTCAGTCACTGCATCTCATTTCACTCATTCACTGCATCCCATTTCACGCAGTCACTGCATCGCATTTCACTCAGTCACTGCATCCCATTTCACTCAGTCACTGCATCCCATTTCACTCAGTCACTGCATCCCATTTCACTCAGTCACTGCATCCCCTTCCACTCAGTCACTGCGTCACATTTCCATCAGTCACTGCATCCCATTTCCCTCAGTCATTGCATCCCATTGCCCTCAGTCACTGCATCCCATTGCCCTCAGTCACTGCATCCCATTGCCCTCAGTCACTGCATCCCATTGCCCTCAGTCACTGCATCCCATTGCCCTCAGTCACTGCATCCCATTGCCCTCAGTCACTGCATCCCATTTCACTCTGTCACTGCATCCCATTGCCCTCAGTCACTGCATCCCATTACCCTCAGTCACTGCATCCCATTAACTTCAGTCGCAGGATCCCATTTCAAACAGACACTGCATCCCATTTCCGTCAGTCACTGCATCCCATTGCCCTCAGTCACTGCATACCATTTCACTCAGTCACTGCATCCCATTTCCCTCAGTCACTGCATCCCATTTCCCTCAGTCACTGCATCCCATTTCCCTCAGTCACTGCATCCCATTTCCCTCAGTCACTGCATCCCATTTCCCTCAGTCGCAGCATCCGATATCCCACAGACACTGCATTTCCTTTCCTTAAGACACTGCATCCCATTTCCCTCAGTCACTGCATCCCATTTCCGTCAGTCACTGCATCCCATTTCCCTCAGTCACTGCATACCATTTCCATCAGTCACTGCATACCATTTCCATCAGTCACTGCATCCCATTTCCCACTGTCACTGCATCCCATTTCCCAGTCACTGCATCCCATTTCCCTCAGTCACAGCATCCCATTTCCTCAGTCACTGCATCTCCTTTCCACAGTCAGGGCAATTACATTTCACTCAGTCACTGCGTCCCATTTCACTCAGTCACTGCATCCATATCCGTCAGTCACCGCATCCCAGTTCACACAGTCAGCACATCCCAGTTCACAAAGTCACCGCATCCCAGTTCCGTCAGTCACTGCATCCCAGTTCCATCAGTCACTGCATCCGATTTCCATCAGTCACTGCGCGCATTTCACTCAGTCACTGCATCTCATTTCACTCATTCACTGCATCCCATTTCACGCAGTCACTGCATCCCATTTCACGCAGTCAGCGCGTCACATTTCACTCAGGCACTGTATCCCATTTCCCTAAGTCACTGCACCCCAAGCCCGCTCAGGCACTGCATCCCTATTAACTCAGTCACTCTTTCCCAGTACCTCCGTCACTGCATCCCATTTCTCTCAGTCACTGCTTCCATTTCCATCAGTCACTGCAACCCATTACCCTCAGTCACTGCATCCCATTACCCTCAGTCCCAGCATCCCATTTCCCACAGACACTGCGTTTCATTTCCCTAAGTCGCTGCATCTCATTTCCACCAGTCACTGCATCCAATTTCATTCCCCACTGCATCCCATTCCACTCAGTCACTGCATCCCATTCCACTCAGTCACTGCATCCCATTTCACTCAGTCACTGCATCCCATTTCACTCAGTCACTGCATCCCATTTCCCACTGTCACTGCATCCCATTTCCCACTGTCACTGCATCCCATTTCCCAGTCACTGCATCCCATTGTCCTCAGTCACTGCATCCCATTTCACTCAGTCACTGCATCCATTTCCATCAGTCACTGCATCCCATTACCCTCAGTCACTGCATCCCATTACCCTCAGTCGCAGCATCCCATTTTCCACAGACACTGCATTTCCTTTCCCTTAGTCACTGCATCTCATTTCCACCAGTCACTGCATCCCATTTCACTCCCCACTGCATCCCATTTCACTCAGTCACTGCATCCCATTACCCTCAGTCACTGCATCCCATTTCACAGAGTCACTGCATCCCATTTCCCACAGTGACTGCATCCCATTTCCCACAGTGACTGCATCCCATTGCCCTCAGTCACTGCATCCCATTGCCCTCAGTCACTGCATCCCATTGCCCTCAGTCACTGCAACCAATTTCTCACAGTGACTGCATCCTATTGTCCACAGTGAGTGCATCCCATTTCCCTCAGTCACTGCATCCCATTTCCCTCAGTCACTGCATCCCATTTCCATCAGTCACTGCATCTCATTTCACTCAGTCACTGCATCCCATTTCCCTCAGTCACTGCATCCCATTTCCCTCAGTCACTGCATCGCACTTCCCTCAGTCACTGCATCCCATTTCCCACAGACACTGCATTTCCTTTCCCTTAGTCAGTGCATCCCATTTCACTCAGACACTGCATCCCATTTCACTCAGTCACTGCATCCCATTTCACTCAGCCACTGCATCCCATTTCACTCAGCCACTGCATCCCAGTTCACATAGTCACCGCATCCCAGTTCACACAGTCAGCACATCCCAGTTCACAAAGTCACCGCATCCCAGTTCGGTCAGTCACTGCATCCCAGTTCCATCAGTCACTGTATCCGATTTCTATCAGTCACTGCGCGCATTTCACTCATTCACTGCATCCCATTTCACGCAGTCACTGCATCGCATTTCACTCAGTCACTGCATCGCATTTCACTCAGTCACTGCATCGCATTTCACTCAGTCACTGCATCCCAATTCACTCAGTCACTGCATCCATTTCCACTCAGTCACTGCATCCCATTTCACTCAGTCAGTGCATCCCATTTCCATCAGTCACTGCATCCCATTTCCCACTGTCACTGCATCTCATTTAAAAGTCACAGCATCCCATTTCCCTCAGTCACTGCATCCCATTTCCATCAGTCACAGCATCCCATTTCCTCAGTCACTGCATCTCCTTTCCAGGGACACGGCAATTACATTTCACTCAGTCACTGCGTCCCGTTTCACTCAGTCACTGCATCTCATTTCACTCATTCACTGCATCCCATTTCACGCAGTCACTGCATCGCATTTCACTCAGTCACTGCATCCCATTTCACTCAGTCACTGCATCCCATTTCACTCAGTCACTGCATCCCATTTCACTCAGTCACTGCATCCCCTTCCACTCAGTCACTGCGTCACATTTCCATCAGTCACTGCATCCCATTTCCCTCAGTCATTGCATCCCATTGCCCTCAGTCACTGCATCCCATTGCCCTCAGTCACTGCATCCCATTTCCCTCAGTCATTGCATCCCATTGCCCTCAGTCACTGCATCCCATTGCCCTCAGTCACTGCATCCCATTTCCGTCAGTCACTGCATCCCATTTCACTCTGTCACTGCATCCCATTGCCCTCAGTCACTGCATCCCATTACCCTCAGTCACTGCATCCCATTAACTTCAGTCGCAGGATCCCATTTCAAACAGACGCTGCATCCCATTTCCGTCAGTCACTGCATCCCATTGCCCTCAGTCACTGCATACCATTTCACTCAGTCACTGCATCCCATTTCCCTCAGTCACTGCATCCCATTTCCCTCAGTCACTGCATCCCATTTCCCTCAGTCACTGCATCCCATTTCCATCAGTCACTGCATACCATTTCCATCAGTCACTGCGTCCCATTTCACGCTGTCACTGCGTCCCATTTCACGCTGTCACTGCGTCCCATTTCACGCTGTCACTGCATCCCATTTCACTCAGTCACTGGATCTCATTTCACTCAGTCACTGCATTTCCTTTCCCTTAGTCACTGCATCCCATTTCACTCAGACACTGCATCCCATTTCACTCAGTCACTGCATCCCATTTCACTCAGCCACTGCATCCCATTTCACTCAGCCACTGCATCCCATTTCACTCAGTCACAGCATCCCATTTCCATCAGTCACTGGTTCCCGTGTCTCACAGACGCTGCATTCAATTTCCGACACTCAATGTATCCCATTTTCCATAGACACAGCATCTCCTTTCCCACAGTCTCTGCATCTCATTTCCATCAGTGATTGCATCCTACTTCCCAAAAATAGTGCATCCCATTTCGCTCAGTCACTGCATCTCATTTCACTCGGTCACTGCATCCCATTTTCTTCAGTCACTGCATCTCATTTCCGTCAGTTACTGCATCATATTTCCATCAAACAATGCATCTCATTTCACTCAGCGACTGCAGCTCATGTCACTCTGTCACTGCATCCAATTTCCATCAGTCACTGCATCCCATTTCACTCAGTCACTGCATCCCATTTCACTCAGTCACTGCATCCCATTTCACTCAGTCACTGCATCCCATTTCACTCAGTCACTGCATCCCATGTCCCTCAGTCACTGCATCCCATGTCCCTCAGTCACTGCATCCCATGTCACTCAGTCACTGCATCCCATGTCCCTCAGTCACTGCATCCCATGTCCCTCAGTCACTGCATCGCATTTCACTCAGTCACTGCATCGCATTTCACTCAGTCACTGCATCCCATTTCACTCAGTCACTGCATCCCATTTCACTCAGTCACTGCATCCCATTTCACTCAGTCACTGCATCCCATTTCACTCAGTCACTGCATCCCATTTCACTCAGTCACTGCATCCCATTTCACTCAGTCACTGCATCCCATGTCCCTCAGTCACTGCATCCCATGTCCCTCAGTCACTGCATCCCATGTCCCTCAGTCACTGCATCCCATGTCCCTCAGTCACTGCATCCCATGTCCCTCAGTCACTGCATCCCATTTCCCTCAGACAGGGCGTCCCATTTCCATCAGTCACTGCGTCCCATTTCCTCAGTCACTGCATCTCCTTTCCACAGTCACGGCAATTCCATTTCACTCAGTCACTGCATCCCATTTCACTCAGTCACTGCATCCCATTTCACTCAGTCACTGCATCCCATTTCACTCAGTCACTGCATCCCATTTCACTCAGTCACTGCATCCCATTTCACTCAGTCACTGCATCCCATTTCCATCAGTCACTGCATCCCATTTCCATGAGTCACTGCAACCCATTACCCTCAGTCACTGCATCCCATTACCCACAGTCCCAGCATCCCATTACCCACAGACACTGCATTTCATTTCCCTAAGTCGCTGCATTTCATTTCCACCAGTCACTGCATCTCATTTCATTCCGCACTGCATCGCATTTCTCTCAGTCACTGCATCGCATTTCACTCAGTCACTGCATCCCATTCCACTCAGTCACTGCATCCCATTTCACTCAGTCAGTGCATCCCATTTCCATCAGTCACTGCATCCCATTTCCCACTGTCACTGCATCCCATTTCCCACAGTCACGGCAATTACATTTCACTCAGTCACTGCTTCCCATTTCACTCAGTCACTGCGTCACATTTCCATCAGTCACTGCATCCCATTTCCCTCGGTCGCTGCATCCCATTTCTCTCAGTCACTGCATCCCATTTCCGTCAGTCACTCCATCCCATTTCCCTCAGTCGCAGCATCCTATATCCCACAGACACTGCATTTCCTTTCCTTAAGACACTGCATCCCATTTCCCTCAGTCACTGCATCCCATTTCCGTCAGTCACTGCATCCCATTTCCCTCAGTCACTGCATCCCATTTCCATCAGTCACTGCATACCATTTCCATCAGTCACTGCATACCATTTCCATCAGTCACTGCATCCCATTTCCCACTGTCACTGCATCCCATTTCCCAGTCACTGCATCCCATTTCCCTCAGTCACAGCATCCCATTTCCTCAGTCACTGCATCTCCTTTCCACAGTCAGGGCAATTACATTTCACTCAGTCACTGCGTCCCATTTCACTCAGTCACTGCATCCATATCCGTCAGTCACCGCATCCCAGTTCACACAGTCAGCACATCCCAGTTCACAAAGTCACCGCATCCCAGTTCCGTCAGTCACTGCATCCCAGTTCCATCAGTCACTGCATCCGATTTCTATCAGTCACTGCGCGCATTTCACTCAGTCACTGCATCTCATTTCACTCATTCACTGCATCCCATTTCACGCAGTCACTGCATCCCATTTCACTCAGTCAGCGCGTCACATTTCACTCAGGCACTGTATCCCATTTCCCTAAGTCACTGCACCCCAAGCCCGCTCAGGCACTGCATCCCTATTAACTCAGTCACTCTTTCCCAGTACCTCCATCACTGCATCCCATTTCTCTCAGTCACTGCTTCCATTTCCATCAGACACTGCATCCCATTACCCTCAGTCACAGCACCCCTTTTCCCACAGTCAGTGTATCTCCTTTCCTCTGTCACTGCATCCCATTTCACTCAGTCACTGCAACCCATTTCGCACAGTCACTGCAGCCCACTTCACGCAGTCACTGCATCCCATTTAAGAGTCACTGCATCCCAAAACCGTCAGTCACAGCATCCCATTTCCCTCAGTCACAGCATGCCATTTCCCACAGTCACTGCATCTCCTTTCCCTCAGTCACAACATCCCATTAACCTCAGTCACAGCATCCCATTTCACTCAGTCACAGCATGCCATTTCCCACAGTCACTGCATCTCCTTTCCCTCAGTCACAACATCCCATTAACCTCAGTCACAGCATCCCATTTCACTCAGTCACTGCATTCCATCTCCCACAGTCACTGCATCCCATTCGCCACAGTCACCGCATCCCATTTCCCAAATACACGGAATCACCTTTCCCTCAGTCACTGCCTCCCATTACCCTCAGTCACAGCATCCCATTTCACTCAGTCACAGCATCCCATCTCCATCAGTCACTGCATCCCAGTTCACACATTCACTGCAGCCCATTTCACTCAGTCACTGCATCCCATTTCACTCAGACACTGCAACCCATTTCCCACAGTAACTGGATCCCATTTCCCTCAGTCACTGCATCCCATTAGACATAGTCACAGCATCCCAGTTTACTCAGTCACTGCAACCCAGTTCAATCAGTCTCGGCATCCCATTCCCCTCAGTCACTGCATTCCATTACCCTCAGACACAGCATGCCATTTCCCACAGTCACTGCATCTCCTTTCCATCAGTCAACGCATCCCATTTCCATCAGGCACTGTATCCCATTTCCCTCAGTCACTACAACCCATTTCCAGCAGTCACTACAACCCATTTCCCGCAGTCACTACAACCCATTTCCCGCAGTCACTACAACCCATTTCCCGCAGTCACTACAACCCATTTCCCGCAGTCACTGCATCCTATTTCACTCAGTCACTGCATCTAATTACCCTCAGTCACTCCATCCCATTACCCTCAGTCACTGCATCCCAGTTCACACAGTCACTGCATCCAATTTCACTAAGTCACTGCATCCCGTTTCACTGAGTCACTGAATCGCATTTGTTGTTCTCACTTGAATGCAATGGTCATGAATCTCCTCCAATGGCTGGTCATGTATTTCCAATGCAAAATTTTACCAAGTTTTGATTTTCAATTTTGATTACATGTGTTTCCTCTATTCTATAAGATGCTGCAATAAACTCAAATTTGACGAATCAGAATTCAACCACCATTACCTACAGAGTTAATTTCATCAAACAGATCCAATTAGAATTGTCACATTCCCAAATCCTGATTCAAGTTTTTCTAATTATGGGCCACGTGGTTAAGAAAAAAGACACTTAGAATCAGAGAGATGTACAGTCGGGAAACAGATCCTTTGGCCCAATTTGTCTATGTTGACCAGATATCCGAAATTAATTTAGTCCCATTTGCCAGCATTTGGCCCATATTCCTCTCAACCCATCCTATTCATATACCCATCCACATGCCTTTTAAACGTACAAGCCTCCACCACTTCCTCTGGCAGCTCACTCCATACATGCACCACTATGAAAAAAATCCGGTCCATTTTAAATCTTCCCTCTCTCATTTTTAACCTATTCCCTCCAGTTTTGGATTCCAGCAACCCGGGGAAAAGATCTTGGCTGTTCGCTCTATCCACATCCTCGTAATTGTATAAACTTCTATATGGTCAGCCATGAACTCCAAAGTTCCAAGAAATAGCTGCCTGTTCAAGCCCACGGTATACCTCCAACCTCCGATGCTGGTAACATCCTTGTAGATCTTCTCTGAACCCTTTCAAGTTTACAACATACAACAATACAGCGCACAACAGGCCCTTCGGCCCTCAATGTTGCGCCGACATCCTTCCTCTCGCAAGGAGACCAAAATCGATTGCAGTATTCCAAAAGCAGCCGAACCAACGTCCGAAATGGCTGCTAAGTGATCTCCCAACTACTATACTCAATGCACTGACTGATAAAGGCAAGCACACCAAATGTCTCCTTCATATCCTTTCTACCGGTGGCTGTACTTTGATGGAGCTATGAAACTGCACTCCAGTGTCTCTTTATTAAGCAACACTCCCCACAACCTTCAGTGTAAACGTGCTGCCCTGATTTCCCTTTCCAAAATGTAGCACCTCACATTTGACTAACCTCAACACCATCTGCCATTCCTCAGTATATTGGCCCTTGTCAATGTCCCATTGTATTCTGAGGTGACCTTCTTGGCTGGCGACTACACCTTCAATCATTGGGAAACTTACTAACCACACCTTCTATTTTCATGTCCAAATCATTGCATCACTTCAACTCCCCCTCCCACTCCCTGAATGACATGTCCATCCTGGGCCTCTTCCAGTGTCACAACCAAACCACCCAGAAACTGGAGGAGCAGCACCTCATATTCCGCCTCGGGAGCTTCCAACTCAATAGCCTCAATGTGGACTTGGCCACCCTCAAAATCTCCCCACCCGCCAGCCTCATCCCAAGACTAGTTCCTCCCCTCATCCCCGCCTCCATGACCTGTCCGCCTTCTCTCCCACCTATCCACTCCTCCCACCTCACTGACCAACTCCCACCACTGCTTGGAATTATTCTTCTTTTCACACTTCATCAGCTCCATGTTATTTCTAAAATCTATTTTCCAATTGTTGGAAAAAGTGAGATAAAGAGAAGTAAAAGAAGTTACATTCTTACCACTCGGGAAATCTCTGAATATTCTTCTGTTGAAAGGCCGCCAAGGAACGATGCAATTCTTTTGTCACGAACGCTGTGAGGGAGACATCTTTTTCGGTTCCACTAACTCCACCCTAAGGAAGACAAACCCACGTAACATATCTAGTGACTTAAAGCATACTCTGTTGTTGCCCAATGTGGAGAGCCGGATGAACACAGCAGGCCAAGCAGCATGAGAGGAGCAAGAAAGCTGATGTTTCGGGACGAGACCCTACTTCAGAAAATTGGCGCTGGAGAATCTGAGATAACAAGGTGGAGAGCCGGATGATACTGCTTGGCCTGCTGTGTTCATCCAGCTTTACACCTTCTTATCTCAGATTCTCCAGCATCTGCAGTTCCTACTGCCTCTATTGTTGCCCTTTCACTTTACTGAACTAATATGAGCCAGTAGTTTGGTTTAGGCTCGTGTAATCTTACGGTTATTGGCCTGTACAAAATCCTGAATTAATTTTGATCGACTGACGGGAGGAGAGATGAATTTTAGAGAAATTTTTGTTTTCTACCAATTTGCAGAGGGCATCGTGGGCGATTGAAGGACAGTGTTAGAACATAGAACATAGAACAGTACAGCACAGAACAGGCCCTTCAGCCCACAATGTTGTGCCGACCATTGATCCTCATGGATGCACCCTCAAATTTCTGTGACCATATGCATGTCCAGCAGTCTCTTAAATGACCCCAATGACCTTGCTTCCACAACTGCTGCTGGCAACGCATTCCATGCTCTCACAACTCTCTGCGTAAAGAACCTGCCTCTGACATCCCCTCTATACTTTCCACCAACCAGCTTAAAACTATGACCCCTCGTGCTAGCCATTTCTGCCCTGGGAAATAGTCTCTGGCTATCAACTCTATCTATGCCTCTCATTATCTTGTATACCTCAATTAGGTCCCCTCTCCTCCTCCTTTTCTCCAATGAAAAGAGACCGAGCTCAGTCAACCTCTCTTCATAAGATAAGCCCTCCAGTCCAGGCAGCATCCTGGTAAACCTCCTCTGAACCCTCTCCAAAGCATCCACATCTTTCCTATAATAGGGCGCCCAGAACTGGACGCAGTATTCCAAGTGCGGTCTAACCAAAGTTTTATAGAGCTGCAACAAGATCTCACGACTCTTAAACTCAATCCCCCTGTTAATGAAAGCCAAAACACCATATGCTTTCTTAACAACCCTGTCCACTTGGGTGGCCATTTTAAGGGATCTATGTATCTGCACACCAAGATCCCTCTGTTCCTCCACGCTGCCAAGAATCCTATCCTTAATCCTGTACTCAGTTTTCAAATTCGACCTTCCAAAATGCATCACCTCGCATTTATCCAGGTTGAACTCCATCTGCCACCTCTCAGCCCATCTCTGCATCCTGTCAATGTCCCGCTGCAGCCTACAACAGCCCTCTACACTGTCAACGACACCTCCGACCTTTGTGTCGTCTGCAAACTTGCTGACCCATCCTTCAATTCCCTCGTCCAAGTCATTAATAAAAATTACAAACAGTAGAGGCCCAAGGACAGAGCCCTGTGGAACCCCACTCACCACTGACTTCCAGGCAGAATATTTTCCTTCTACTACCACTCGCTGTCTTCTGTTGGCCAGCCAATTCTGTATCCAAGCAGCTAAGTTCCCCTGTATCCCATTCCTCCTGACCTTCTGAATGAGCCTTCCATGGGGAACCTTATCAAATGCCTTACTGAAGTCCATATACACCACATCCACAGCTTGACCCTCATCAACCTTACTAGTCACATCCTCAAAAAACTCGATAAGGTTTGTAAGGCATGTTGTTATCCTCCAGGTCTGTGGACTGCATCATTACCAACTTGCCCATTTGCATACACATAAAATATTCATTATGTACCAATGAAACATAATAAACCAATACTGCGTACTAAAAACAACCCTCACATATCAATGGAAATTTAAATATTTATCATAGAGTTTGAAGGGTTGAATTCAATGATACAAAGCAAAAACCAGTGAAGATGAGTGCAGTTGGTCAGCACTTTTGCCACTAAGTGGAGGTTGGCAGTTTGAGGCCACCCAGGAACAAGCAAGCTCTGTCTAACTCCAAGGGCAGCACGGTGGCTCAGTGGTTAGCACTGCTGACTCACAGCGCCAGGGACCCAGGTTCGATCCCACCGTTGGACGATTTTCTGTGCGGAGTTTGTATATTCTGCCCATGCCTGCATGGGTTCCTGCTGGGTGCTCTGGTTTCCTCCCACAGTCCAAAGATGTGCAGGCTCGGTGTATGGGCCATGCCAAACTTGCCTATTGTGTTTAGGGATGTGTAGGTTAGGTGTGTTAGTCATGGGAAACGTCGGGTTACTGAGGAAAGGGTCAGGGGATGAGTCAGGGTGAGACGCTCTTTGGAGGGTGGCCGTGGACTTCTTGGGTCAAAAGGGGCTTGTTTGCACACCGTAGGGATTCTATGATATGGAAGTATCTTTTGAAGTGGACATTCGTGGGTATGCTATAATAGAGACCTTGAAATACTGCACAACAAATATTTGGAACTAGACTGTCAATTCAGACATAGCGTCAAAAAAAGGTCATGGAAGTTGTCACCGATATAAAGCAGGATTGATGAAAATCCAGCAGGAAATGGTGTCAAAAGGCACTGTATCTTTTATTCATGTCCAGTTATTTTGTCCAAGGCACTGGATGCTGGCAGGATTGAAACATTTAAGAAATGCTTCACAAATCACATATAAGGACCTGCACATCTTTGAACAATGGGAGGAAACTGCAGCACCTGGCGGAAGCCCGTCGCAGACGCGAGGAGGACGTGTCAATTCCACACAGATAGTTACCCAAGACTGGAATCTCAATTGGCTCCCCAGTGCATGAGCAGCTCTAACCAGTGAGCACCTAACTAGCCCAGAAGGGGTTTTATAAGCGCATACATTATTTCCATCAAGACAGATCCAATCCTCTATGTCCAATCAAAATAACATATTGTAGATATCATGACAACAATCATAAATGATTTTGAACAAGGAAATCAAAAAACTTGAAATAGTTTCCAAGCCTAAATACTAGATATGGTGGAGTTAAGATGAATAGCGCAACAACAAAAAGGCCATATTTTATGTGACCATCGGTAACACTTGAAAACTTGCAACAATTTGTCGCCAGTAGTGCTCTGAAGTGGCTTGATGGTGCACTCCTTCATACACTGTAATGAAACTCCAAAGATCACAAATTCTCCTTCAATACCGTGTTGTAACAGTCACTGCATCAACCTGTGTTTATGCGCCTGACTGGAAACCCACACAACATGCATAAACAAAAAAATAATCTAAGGTGATAGGAGAAAAAAATTTATGTATGCAACGTCTTTGAAAAGCAACTATTTGTAGCGGCTGCAAGCCCATAAGGAATCTCGTTTCGCAGATTATATTCATTTGCACTGCAGGTCATCCCAGTCAGAATCAGTTTTCGTTTCATGATAGATAGCTAAAATGTCCACTACAATGAACTTTGGTTGATCAGAAGATTTTAAGTAAGGACTATGTCTTGTGTGAGCTGACGGCATTTCGGGATGGAGAAGGTACATGCACTGCTGGCATCTTGACACCATTGAATGAGCAAGCGTGGACGCAAAGGTTGTAACAGGTAACAATTGAACAGGCAATATCTTTTGAGCTCCTTCCGAGCAGGCCTGTAATACTCTAAAGCTGTGCTAGACCCTCACTTCCTCCACCTTACGTACGCTGCCTTTTCTTTTTGACAAGAAGCACCTCTGTACCCGTCATCCAAGGCTCCTTAATCTTACCCCTTCTTACCTGTCTCAGAGGAACAGATTTATACATCACTCGCAACAACTGCTCCTTGAACAGCCTCCACATGTCTGCTGCGCCCTTTCTGTGGAACAATTGCTCCCAATCTGTACTTCCCAACTCCTGTCTGATAGCATCATAGTTTCCTTGACCCCAGTGAAATATCTTCCCCTGGTAACTGCTCCTTTCCCTTTCCATGGCTATGGTAAATGGGAGGCTCCTGCGGTCACTGTCGCCAAAGTGTTCTCCCACCACGAGATCTGACACCTGTCCTGGCTCATCGCCGAGCACCAAATCCAAAATGGCCTCCCGCCTCGTCGGCCTGTCCACATACTGAGTCAGGAAACCCTCCTGAACACACCTGACAAAAACGGCTCCATCCAAACCATCTGCACTCAGGAGGTTTCCATCTATATTGGGAAAGTTGAAGTCACCCATAACAACAACCCTGATACGTTTGCACTTTTCAACAATCTGCCGGCCAATGAGTTCTTCAATCTCCCAACTGCTACTTGGGGTCCGTAGAAAACCCCCAGTGAAGTGACTGCTGCCTTGCTGTTCCGAACTTCCACCCACACTGACTCAGTCGACAAACCTTCCTTGGCAACCTCAGCCCATACAACCGCAGTAGACGAGTCCTCAAAGGTTCTTTCAGCCGCCGTTATACTGTCCTTGACCAACAAAGCCACACCTCCCCCTCTTTCACCACCTTCCCAGACCTTAATGAAAGATCTAAACCCGAGAACCTGCAACATCCATTCCTGACCCTGCTCTATCCATGCCTCCGAAATGGCCACAACATCGAAGTCCCAGGTACCTATCCAAGCTGCAACCTCACCTACATTATTCCGGTTACTCCCGGCATTAAAGTCGTCACACTTCAATCCAGCTTGCTGTCTGCCAGCACACTTCTGTGACAGTGAGGTCCTGACCATGTCCTCCCTATGCTCATCCTCCTGTGTACTAGGACTACACCTCAGTTTCCCATCCCCCTTCTGAGCTCGTTTAAATCCAACCGAATGGCACTAGCCAATTTCCCACCCAGGATATTCGTGACATCACAGACCCTGGCACCTGGTAGGCAACACACCAATCGTGAGTCTCTTTCGTTCCCGGCAAATCTTCTATCAGTCCCTCGAACTATTGAGTCCCCAATGACTATCACTCTCTTCCTATCCCCGCTTCCCTTCTGTGCAAGAGGGACAGACTCTGTGCCAGAGACCTGCACCCTACTGCATACCCCTGCTAAGTCATCCCCCGGAACAGTATCCAAAATGGTATAGTTGTTTTTCAGGGGAGCTACTGCAGGGGAGTTCAGGGGAACGACCACAGGGGAAGGTTAGTCAAGCTACACCGGTAAACGTGCATTTTTGGCTGAAGAAACATGTGTTTCAATGTGAACTAATGGAAGAAGCCATGGAGTCAAAGCTAAACATTTCGACAAGAAGACAACCATTCTTAAAAGCAGCATACAGCGTGAAAAAGAAATGAGCTGCTTTAATATCCACTTAAAATTTATGTGGAATATCAGATGGAATTTTCTTATTGACTCCATTGTGCAATCATGTCGAGCTAAAAATGTTAACTGCATTAATTAATACTAACCAGAAACGGACTTTGTGGTAAATGGTTTGACGATTTTCTGTATCTGGAACATCCCTTTTCCTTCTCGAACGAAGATCGTACCAACCTATGGTACCAAACGGTGAGTCAAACGGACACGACTCGTAATCTTTAAATTCCTCATCAAAACAGTCTAATCGTATGGTTCTGTGCAATAAAAGAGAAAGAATAAACATGTTTCCCACAATTTTGCTGATGTTTACGAACAGAATGCTCAAATTCAAAAAGTTTGGGCTGGCATGTCTGCTTCCTCCAGCCTGTTTAAACTGTTCCATTCAATGTGAAATTTGTGATAAGTTTTAGCACACAGGTCTATTTGATCTGTGCCACCACCTTCTATTAGTCATACATGCTTTCCCCCTCTTCCTGTAAGACATTCCTTGAAGTGTTCAATGAGATTTTGATTTTAAATCTTATCGTCATATTCTTTTGATTCTCAAGCATCAATGAATCTGATGTTGCCGCCATTCCATGCAGTGCACAGCACGTCAAACAGGAGTCTTACTCTTGCCATGAGCACTGAGGTAGAATGGGGTCACAACTGTCTCATAGTTCAGAATGAAATTCTACATATTGGGCTATGAAGAGTCATGCAGTTAATTTTATTTGACATGCTATTTCTTTTCTTCACAAATATGCTGGATTTAAAGTGATCTTCACCCTCATTTAAAATGAATTCAATATCCAACCATCTGTAAAACTAGCATATCCAAATTTTAATTTGAGTTCAGTGTTACACAAATATATTACTTTTTTAAAAATTATGTTCGAGACAACATTAACATTTCATTCCCTGACAGCGGGTGAACTTACTTTTAAACTCTAATTTTCCTTCGGTATTAATGGAGAGATGAGCCTTTTTGCAAGCACCGAAAGGCTGCACCAGTTTATGCTAAAACTTATGGAACTGTAAGTTTCACAAATATGTTCCTATTAAACACTAATTCCTATTGAAGCAGTATGAAGCTAAATTCATTCAACTGGACAGCAAAAATGGTCAAGATTTTAAAAGCAAGCAACTATTTTGAAGTCACTCTTCGAACTAAATTCCATCTTGGTGTCTGAGAGTCCATAGGTTCCTCACTCTCAACGAACCAGTCAACTGTCATGCAATTACTGAAACACACAGACAAAAAACATCAATGTTAACAGTCACTAAGATTTTGAGAATGATTTGGAATTCGTACTCAATACCCCCTGGGGAAAATCTGTTCCAATCTGGATAGTACTCACTTATTACCATCCCACCTACCTTCCCCAGCACCTCCTCCCCCTCCACACTATTTGTTTCTGAGCTCCCTTCCACCCTCCATTTCTCAGGAAGGGTCCTGACCCAAAACCTCAACTTTCCTCAGCCTCTGATGCTGCCTGCCCTGCTGTGTTCCTCCAGCTCCACAATGTGTTATCTCAGACACCAACATTGGCAGTTCTTAATATCTGGATAACTCATTCTCACCTTGTCACAAGTGATTTATACTCATTATCTTTTCAGATGACGCATGTACATGTATATACATAAATATACATATTGCACTTTTATGCCTGAACCATTAACCTAGAGGATATTTTAAAAGAGTCTCTTCATATCTGCATGAAAGAGAAATCATCAAGGTCATAACTTTCATTTGAGGAATAACTCGAACATTCAAAGTACTCACAGTCAGTGTCCCATTTCCTTGACCAGTCAATTTGATGTGAATCTTTCTTCCAAGCGGAAGCTACAACAACAATTACATTTGAGACTCAAACACTTCATTGCATCACCAAGATTTCCTTGTCTGTTTGAAGCATAAGATAATGAAATAATCATGGACAGATTGGCCAACAGTGTAATTTAATGTGTGTTGTGGCAACTCAAAATCACAACCATTGAAGTGATCTTTAAAAAGCTGTTGTCATACAACAGAGCACTTTTTGAGATGCAGTGATGAACATACTTCCTGAGATGCAAATAATATATGCCAAATTAATTCCAAAGAATACCTTTACAATTAAAAAGAAGCTAAAAATCTCTTTAAATTGCGAAGCTTGTCAGATTGCTCTTCGTCAATGGAAATCGTTCAGAACAATTATTTATTCCCAGATGAAAAGGAAGTGTATACATTTCATGACAACAAAATGTGAGGCTGGATGAACACAGCAGGCCAAGCAGCATCTCAAGAGCACTTTTGTCCTCCTGAGATGCTGCTTGGCCTGCTGTGTTCATCCAGCCTCACATTTTGTTGTCTTGGATTCTCCAGCATCTGCAGTTCCCATTATCTCGTATACATTTCATTTTCACATCTTATCCAAGAGAGACAAAAAAAACCTTCATGAATGCATTGTCAAACAAGAAGACTCACAAAAAAAGTCATTTGGCCCATTGAATATTCCTCCATCATTCGGTGAGATCATGGTTGATCTCATTACATTTATCATGACACAACATTTCCACCAAACCCTCCTTATAGCTAATACATTCCGATCCAAGTAACATCCCGGTAAATCTCTGTTTCTGTGCCATGCCTTGTCTTTCTAAATATTTTTTCAGTCATCTACAAATTTAGCCACAGCACATGCACCTCTTTCCTTCAAGTCATTAATAAACAAGCTGAAGACCTGTGGTTCCTTCAGCGCGACCTCATTCCTTACTGACAAGCCAGCCGTGGCATCTCTGTCCATTTGTATCGGAGATAATGGGAACTGCAGATGCTTCAGAATCCAAGATAACAAGGTGTGGATCAGGATGAACACACAGAAGTAGAAGGGTCTCGGCACAAAACGTCAGCTTTTACGCTCCTGAGATGCTGCTTGGCCTGCTGTGCTCATCCAGCTCCACACTTTGTCATCTCTGTCCATTTGCCTGTTCTTCCTATCGGACATGAAGCATTGGCTATTTCGTTCCCAACACTTATCCCCTCACAACCACCTCTCTGTGATACCCAGAGTGATGTATCTGTCAATTTCAATCTGCTCCACAAACTCATTCACTTTGTTTCATGCACTCCCTGCAATTAAATACAAGATCTTCAGTCTGGCATTTACAGCCACCCTTCTTATCTGCTGCAGCTGAAGTGAGACCCCTGACCATTTCCATACTTTTTGTCCTATTACTTGCTCTGGAAACTTTGCTGAGCACTTACCAGCTTCTAACTTTTTCCACAATTTTCCATGCAACTGAGCTCACCCACTCCACACTTTTTATTTTAACGCCCTAGCCCCAGACCTAGCTCTGTATTTTGCGAGGAGACTTGTCCCAATATGATTCTCGTCGAGCCTATAACACCAGAACGACTCCCTCCTTCCCCATACCGATGCCAATGTCCCATGAATTCAAACACATTTCTGCCATGCCACCATTTGAACAATGGACATCTATAATTATGTTCACAACGTGCCAAATTGCTCAGATAATAATCCAGAGATTATTACCATTCTGGTTCTGCTTTCTCACCTCAGTGCTCATAATCCCTCAGCAGGACCTCTTTCCTCTTTCTTCCATATCAATTGTACCTGTGTGGACCACGATAGCTGGATTTCTACTCCTCCCACTTCAAGTTCCTTTGTAGCCGAGATGGAATATCCTGAACCTGGGCACCAGGCAGGCAACATTACTTTCGAGACTCTCGATCCTGGTCACAACGAACAGTGTTCATTCCCCTAACTATACTACCTCTGATTATAACTACATTTCACTTTTTATCCCCTCCTGAATGTCCCACCTGTACCACAGTGCTATAGTCAGTTTACTCATCTTCCCGAAACCCTGCACTCTCATCCACACAGGAAGAAAGAATCTCAAACCTGTTCGATAAGATCAAAGGCCAAGGTTCCTTCTGCACTACATCCTGGATCCTTCCACCTGCCCTGTTCTTTGTCATTGGCCACTGACCGAGTTTCAGCTAGTTAATCTAAGGTGTGTGACTGCCTCCTGAAGCACATCATTCCCTGGTAACTCTGCCCCACATGATTTGTTGATTGGTAAAAACTGAGATTCCAGTTCATCAACCCTGAGTTGGAGTATGGGGCCTGACCACTCCCCCGTCATGAAGGTACAAATCATCATCTGGCCTGGCATCTCCATTTCAATTACTTCGATCTTAATTTGATTTGAAAACATTCTGGTCTTTTAGTTTGTAGCCTGTAAATATTTCTCCGATTTACTTTCAATCTGAAAGCTACCGATAATAGATTCTTAAACCAGTAGCGATCACCAACCAATGAACCTGGTTCACCCTCTCGGTCCCTAATTCGAGCGTCAATTCACCCTGTCTCAAAAAAAAAATGCTTATGAACTATCAGGCAAAAAAAGCAAGCAAATGGCACCTCTTACACTCTGCACTGATTTACCGCATTGCCACCAAGTTCCCCAAAATATATATATTCACTTCGTGCATTTCACTCGAGATGTGATCTCTTCTTCCAGAACGTGCAAAGCATACTGATCCATAGCAATATACTACCTTCAAAACCTCAGCTCTTAGCTTATTACTTTTGAGTACATTCTCAATGCTTTCTCCAAGTCCAAACACAACACATTTACTGGTTTTCCTCTATTAATTCTCCTCCCAAAACTTCCTCCAAAAACCCAAACAAATTAGCCAGACATAATTTCTCTTTCATCAGGCTATGCTGATTCTGTTTGATTAGATTATGATTTTCCAAATGTCCTGCTATTATTTTCTTCATAGTTGATTGCCACACATTTCCAACAATAGATGTTAGACTGGTTCGGTTGTAGTTATCTTCTTTTTGCCTCTCTCCTTTTTAAATAGGGACGTCACATCAGCATTTTTCCAGCCCTCAGATGCTTCTCGAGAATCTGAACCTTTTTGGGAAATTACAGTCAATGCATATAACGACTCTGAAGCTCATTGTTTAGAATCTTAGAAGGTAAACCATCACGGCAAAGAGTCCAATCTGCTTTCACTCCATTAGATTGTCTACTGCTACTTCTCTCATGGTAGTGATGGTGTGGTAGTGATGTGTTTAATTCCTCCCTGTATTCTTTAGTAATAAGGGGATCCTTGAAGTATCTTCCACTGTAAAGGCTACCCTTTTCTCATTGTCGTTGTTCCTTGATTTAAAAATTAACCTGGCCATCTCAGCCGAGCAAATAATTAATGGCATTACCTCGAAAGCCTTCTCTGCGAAAGTGTTCAAGAGATTGCTACAACCTGAAAGAAGTAATTCTTCCCCTAAATTAATAGGCAACCAATTTGAAAATGTGGCCTCTGGTGGTAAAATCTTTCACAATATTAAGGGAGTGCTGCACTGTCACTGGAGGCCCCAAACCCCACCTCTTCCTCCGGTACATTGATGACTCTATCGGCACCGCCTCTTGCTCCCCAGAGGAGCTCAAACAGTTCATCCACTTCACCAACACCTTCCACCCCAAACTTCAGTTCACCTGGGCCATCTCCAGCACATCCCTCACCTTCCTGGACCTCTCAGTCTCCATCTCAGGCAACCAGCTTGTAACTGATGTCCATTTCAAGCCCACCGACTCCCACAGCTACCTAGAATACACCTCCTCCCACCCACCATCCTGCAAAAATTCCATCCCCTATTCCCAATTCCTCCGCATCCGCCACTTCTGCTCCCACGATAAGACATTCCACTCCCGCACATCCCAGATGTCCAAGTTCTTCAAGGACCGCAACTTGCCCCCCACAGTGATCGAGAACGCCCTTGACCGCATCTCCCATATTTCCCGCAACACATCCCTCACACCCCGCCCCCGCCACAACCGCCCAAAGAGGATCCCCCTCGTTCTCACACACCACCCCACCAGCCTCCGGATACAACGCATCATCCTCTGACACTTCCGCCATCTACAATCCGACCCCACCACCCAAGACATTTTTCCATCCCCACCCCTGTCTGCTTTCCAGAGAGACCACTCTCTCCATGACTCCCTTGTTCGCTCCACACTGCCCTCCAACCCCACCACCTTCCCCTGCAACCGCAGGAAATGCTACACTTGCCCCCACACCACCTCCCTCACCCCTATCCCAGGCCCGAAAATGACATTCCACATTAAGCAGAGGTTCATCTGCACATCTGCCAAAGTGGTATACTGCATCCACTGTACCCGGTGTGGCTTCCTCTACATTGGGGAAACCAAGCGGAGGCTTGGGGACCGCTTTGCAGAACACCTCCGCTCAGTTCGCAACAAACAACTGCACCTCCCAGTCGCAAACTATTACCACTCCCCCTCCCATTCTTTAGATGACATGTCCATCATGGGCCTCCTGCAGTGCCGCAATGATGCCACCCGAAGGTTGCAGGAACAGCAACTCATATTCCGCCTGGGAACCCTGCAGCATAATGGTATCAACGTGGACTTCACCAGTTTCAAAATCTCTCCCACCGCATCCCTAAACCAGCCCAATTCGTCCCCTTCCCCCACTGCACCACACAACCAGCCCAGCTCTTCCCCTTCACCCACTGCATCCCAAAACCAGTCCAACCTGTCTCTGCCTCCCTCACCTGTTCTTCCTCTCACCCATCCCTTCCTCCCACCCCTAGCCGCACCCCCATCTCCCTACTAACCTCATCCCACCTCCTTGACCTGTCCGTCTTCCCTGGACTGACCTATCCCCTCCCTACCTCCCCACCGAAACTCTCCTCTCCACCTATCTTCTTTTCTCTCCATCTTCGGTCCGCCTCCCCCTCTCTCCCTATTTATTCCAGAACCCTCACCCCATCCCCCTCTCTGATGAAGGGTCTAGGCCCGAAACGTCAGCTTTTGTGCTCCTGAGATGCTGCTTGGCCTGCTGTGTTCATCCACCCTCACATTTCACTATGTTAGAACATAGAACAGTACAGCACAGAACAGGCCCTTCAGCCCACAATGTTGTGCCGACCATTGATCCTCATGTATGCACCCTCAAATTTCTGTGACCATATACATGTCCAGCAGTCTCTTAAATGACCCCAATGACCTTGCTTCCACAACTGCTGCTGGCAACGCATTCCATGCTCTCACAACTCTCTGCGTAAAGAACCTGCCTCTGACATCCCCTCAAAACTTTCCACCAACCAGCTTAAAACTATGACCCCTCGTGCTAGCCATGTTGTTGAATGGATTGGGTTTTGTGCCATTTCATCCCCCATAGACCATCTACCAAGACTGTTGCTTGTTCTAACAGTTATAAACTTGCAGAGTGGAAAATGCAGTTTGAAAGCAATGGAACGTTATTGATGAAGAAGTTGATGCATAAATTGCTGTGATCTTCCAAACAACAAACTCACCTTCAATTCTTTCTCAGTCAGAGCATTATGCCGGCGCAAATGAATCGTGTTCTCAATGGGACTTCCAAAAACATGGAATTGAATTTGCATATTGATTTCTTCTTCCCTCTTCAGAAATGCAATGTCGCATCGTGATGAAACTTCCAAGGCAATGATTGTGTCCTTCAATGAAGGGAAAAGTGACTTTTAGATTCATGGAAATATTTCAGTACTTCCATATACATGAAAGGCAAACATTCTCCCTGCATGCTGACCCAACTCCGCAAGACTAGGGCATGACCCAGTCTCATTTTATCGTATCTTTCTGATTTTACGTGCCACGGGATCATCATTGCAGTGTAACAGAAATGTTGATCATGGAAATTTATCACCGTTTTCATAAATAATGGCAAATTTTCAACACCTTGCAAGTCTATGCAGGCTCAATCTTGCCTGCTGCACAAAGATATTCTTACACTGCTTTCAATGTTAGGGCTCAAACAAAACACAATCATTACACAAATGCATCAACACACTACTTTCAATAGGATCTGGCGCAGGCTTGGGGGGCCCAAGGGCCTGTTCCTGTGCTGTAATTTTCTTTGTTCTTTGACAGGATAAAAAGGAAAAGGGAGGTGTATAACAGTCATCAAGGGAACAAGAGTCCCTGTAGACGCACTCACGTCAACCAGGCCAACATCCCCTGCACTGAGGCACTGACCATCCTCGATCAGCTACAATGGGCTGGACACTTCATCTGTATGACTGACACGAGACTCTCCGCATGTTCTCATCCCAGCTTCAAAACAGCAGGCGAGACCCAGATGTGCAGAGGAAGCACTCGGTGATAAACTCAAGGCCTCAATGGTGAAGTGCAACATTCCTGCAGACACCTGGGAATCGCCAGCCTAAGACGGTCCAAAGCCTGAAGAGCACCTGGGAAGGCATCAAACACCTCGAGGCTTGCCTTTGGAAGCAGTGGGAGCCATGCAGCCACACCAACACCTCCCTCACCCCTTCCCACGACTGCCTTCTGCCCCGAGTGCAACAGAGCCTACGGTAGCTGCATCGGTCTGTACAGCCGCCGATCAATTCAGCCTGAGAGTGGGAGAGTGTCAGAGTGTCATCCATATCTGCGAGAAACCACCATGATCATGATGTATAGTGTGCAGGGGCATCTCGTCATAGCAATTCAGAGAACAAATACAGGGCAACAGAACGCTGGTGACCAAGATTAGGATTAGGGAGAATCTCAAAATCTTCTACAAGTGTCTCAGAGGGAAAGAGAAAACCCAGGGAAAACCAAGTCTCATTAGGGATGAAGAGGCAAATCAATGGTTTGAACTGGAGAGCAATTGTCAGGTGTTAAATGAGAACTTCACATCAGCTTTTACATGTGAGAAGGAGCACACAATTCCCGAGCAGAATTAACAGAGACTGGGGAGATGTTAGGTGTTTTGGTGAATTTAAAATTGGACAAATCCCAGGTTTGGATGAGGTGTATGCCAAGATGCCCAGGGAGATGAGAGAAAAAATTCCACTCGCCCTCATACAGAGCTTTCACAAGTACCAAGGGACTGGAGAACAGGTAACATAGTTCCACTTATCAAAATGCGTGACAAACATAAAGCAGAGTATTACAGACCGGTGAGTATCACATCAGTAGATCGGAAAATATTGGAGATATTCTGAACGGCAGACTTAATTTTCTTTGAAAGAAGCAGGGTTTGATCAGCGACGGTCAGCATAGCTTTGTCAGACGGAGGTCATGCCTCACAAAACTAGATGATCCTTTCAAAGAGGTGACGGAGTGTGCAGAAGGGAGTTGATGTGGTGAAAATAGATTTCAGCAAAGACTTGGACAGGGTCCCAAATGGGAGCGTGGCAAAGAAGGTAAAGCTCATGGGGTCCAGGAAAATACAGCAAGTTGAATCCACAGTTACAGATTGGTCAAATGGGCAGGTCAGTGGTGGATGGAATGTTAACCCTGATCAGTCAGGTAATGCAATTTGGACAAACTAACAAGGCAAGGAATCATTCAAAGAAATGCCAAGACACGAGGAAGGTCAGAGGAATGGTGTGATCTTGGGGTACTCGTCCACAGATTCCTGAACATGGAATGGCAGCTTAAAAGGACAGTTCAGAAAGTATATGGCTCAAGAGCTGTACAGGACTTTGGTTAGGCCCCAACTGAAGTGCTCAGTGCAGTTCTGGTCTCTCCATTATAGAAAGGAGGTGTTTGCATTTGAGCATGTGTGGAGGACATTCATCAGGATGTTCTGAGGGGGTGAAGCATTTTAACTCTTGGGAGAGTCTGGATAAGTTTGTGTTAGTAATAACTGCCAATGGTGGAGTCTGAGATCACACAGTGTGGAGCTGGAGGAACACTGCAGGCCAGGCAGCATCACTGTTGCCGATCTCTGATTAAGGGTCTAGGCCTGAAACATCAGCTTTTGCGCTCCTGAGATGCTGCTTGGCCTGTTGTGTTCAGCCAGCACCACACTATGTTCTCTTGGATTCTCCAGCATCTGCAGTTTCCATTGTCTCTAGCATCACTGTTTTATCTGGATAAGGTTGGATTGTTTTCTTTCGAGTAGAGAAGGTTGAAGGAGGTCCTGAAAAAATTGTTTGGATTATTATGGGTATAGGCGAGGCAAAAAGAAGGTCCATAATGGGGTCGGTGGCGGGGGGCGGTGGTGGTAGAGGAAGAGATACGTACATTTAAGCTAAAAGCTCAGAAGGAATTTCAGGTAAGAAAAGACACCCAGAAGGTGCTGGGTGTTTGGAATTCATTGTCTGGGACTTTAGTTGAGGTGGTGGATAATCTTTTCACATTAAAGAAAAAGGGTTGGTACAGCACTTAAAATGAAATAACATTCAAGGCAATTGGCCTATTGCTGGATCATGAGCCGAATGTCAACTTAGTGTGGCTTCAGTGGTTACAGACACAATGGAATGAAGTGCTTGTTCAATTCTGTAGAATTCTCTGATTCTGGAGCAGGGGACAGTGAATGGACAGCACGGGACAGTGAGTGGACAGCACGGGACAGTTCACCTATCTTCTCCTTTATCCATCTTCTATCTGCCTCCTGACTTCTCCCTATTTTTTACAGAATCCCCTTCTCCCCCGGTTTTCAAGAAGGGTCTCAATCTGAAACGTCAGCTTTCTTCCTTCTCTGATGCTGCTCGGCCCGCTGTGTTCATCCAGTTCCACACCTTGTTCTCTCAGATTCTCCGACTGCCTCTGAGGAAACTTCCTTGTTTTTGCACCAAAACTGTGGTGAGAATGTGGAATGCACCGACTGTGTGGGTGGTAGAGTCAGAAACCGTGATAACATTTAACAAGTCTGTGATTGGGCATTTGCGATGCCAAGGCATACAAGGCTCTGGGTCAAGTGCTGGGAAATGTGATGAGAATAGTTCGGGACTTGCATCTTGTGAGGGCACATACAATTTGCTGAAGGGTCTGTTCCATTGCCATAGCACTCTATTATGCTGTCCCTCAATGATCCTATGACAAGTAAGTGAAGGTTGACAGAAACAGGTAGTTTTCAAGGACAATGCCAAAAGGAAAACTGATGCACAGACAAAGTGCATGTAAGAATTTAACCAAGGATTAACACCACTGAAGAACTGGAATTTGTGCCAATGCACCCAACCTGCAGATGAAAATGCAGTGCCCAGTTTGATTGCAAACAGCAACAACCACCAGTTAGTAACATGATCAATGGAAATATCTGAATGCCTGTTCTTGTGATCTCAAGCATTTACCTGCATCGAGTGAAATCCACCACCATAGTTCTGTTGCATCGTTAGCCGCCTCGCAATCCGTGTTGCGTAGTCAATATCATTCCTTGACAATGCTTGAAGCAAGGCATAAGCAGTGGTTTCCACAGTCATCGCAGAAGCCTGTGCTGCTTCAATTGGATACGGCTTCTCGTCCTCCAACAATGGAGGCTTTCCAGTTACCGACATCACAATCTGTCATTTGAGAAAGGGATTAGCTGAGAATAAAGTTTACATCATATAGATTTTTGTTTGCATTTCAACAACACAACAATGGTTTTGCTGGTCAAGATCCAGCATTATCTCACCACTGATGTCTATAACATTCTCCATCCTTCCCGCTCAGTGATGGGTCCTTTTGTTTGGGAAAAATAGGCACCTTCGAATGCAAATGAATCAAGATGAGCTTTAGTTTCTCATCAGGCTACATGGCAGTTATTACAAGATGTTATGAACAAAAGGTGTAGGAGCAGATGAAACCATTCATAGCATCAGTCTGGATGATCTTCTTGCCCTCATCCTGAGGAGGCATCACAGATCTTAACTTACACGCAATTCAAATTATTTCACGCAATGACAAGACTGAATGTTCTGGATACTGCAAATGCCATGGCACCTGGCAGTATCCCACAAACTGTATTGGAACAATGTGCCCCAAGGTCACCACACCAACAGTAAATGTTTTCCAGTACATTTTTAAACACTCGCGACACTCACATTTCAGAGAAAGATGACCTATCACGCAATCGGCAGACAAATTGTCCTGACCAATTATGACCTCAATGTATTCTCAAGCATCAGCAAAGTAATGCAACATCTGGATGACAGTGCTGTCAAACAGCTGCACACGAAGGTTCAGTTCACTTTTCATCATGCCACACTTCTCGTAACCTCGTTCAGGATTTACCACAAATATGATCAGAGATCCTGAGCTTGAAAAGGAAAGAAAGTGCAAACTGTCATTTCCACCAAGGCAACTTCTGATTGAATGTGGTGTGAAGCAGAGGAATAGAAAATTGAGTCAGTGGCATTCACGGGATATCTGCACTGGCTGAAGTCATGTCTTCATTTGAGCCAAAGTGCAGACATGAATGTTCATTGAATATTGTCCAGGTGTCCAGCAGAATTCATGACTTTTCCAACAGTGAAGTCAACGATGAGAAAAAACAGTGAGACTTGGACAACGATCAGGCTTGGCCTGATAAAGGATAAGTAACATTTGCACCATACAAGTGCTAAGCAGCAATCAGCTCCAACCAGAGAGAATATGACCATATCACAAAATTCCATGTCCTTACCCTAACTGGGTCAGTTATATAATCAGCAGTAGCCAGGTCCGTGGTACAAACCGCCCTGCTGTGGAAGAGGGTCAGGCAAATCCAAGTGAGTGATCGTGGTTGGAGACTCATTCGTTGGGGGCAGAGTTTCTGTAGCCACATTTGAGACACCAGGGCTGTGTGTTGCTTCCCTGGTACCAAGGTCAAGGACATCTCTGAGTGGCTGCAACAAATGAATGCATTGGTTAAGGACCTGGTACTGGGCTAGGCTTTCAGGTTCATGGATAATTGCGACTGCTTCCTGGGCAAGGGGTGACGTGTGTAAGAGTGATGGCTTGCACCTAAACTGAACGGGAACAAATACCCTCACAGGGAGGTTTGCTGGTGCTACTTGGGAGGATTTAAAGACTGGCAGGCAGCTGGGAACCAGAGCAGCAGGTCAGCAAGTAGATGAATTGATGGCAGGTCCATGTTAGGGCCAATAAATCAGAAAAGAATGGCAGTCAGAGACAGGTACATGAACATGATGGCACGAACAATCTGAAGTATGTTTATTTCACTGCAAGGAGTATGACAGGTAAGGCAGATGAGCATAGAGCCTGGATCAGTACATGGGTCTCTGATGTTGAGGCTATTACAGGGGCTTGGTTGAGACAGAGACAGGACTGGCTGCTCAATGTTCCAGGGTTTCAGTGTTTTAGACAAGATAGAGGGGAAGGTAAAAGAAGGAGGTGCACTCCTAACCTGTGGGAAATGTTAAATCTGCACCTGGAGAGGACATTCTGGAGGGCTTGCCCACTGAGGTAATAGAGGTAGCGTTCAAAAATAAGATAGACACAATCACTCTGATCAGATTAAACTAATAGCCTGCTCCCCTGTTGCCACTGACACATTGAGGAACAAATATGTAGGCAGCTTTTGAAACGATGCAAGAAGTCAGAGTTGTCACAGTCAGTGAATTTAACCTCCCCGGTATTGACTGGGACTCCCTTACAACAAGAGTTTAAATGAGGCTGAATGAACACAGCAGGCCAAGCAGCATCTCAGGAGCACAAAAGCTGACGTTTCGGGCCGAGACCCTTCATCAGCGAGGGGGATGGGGTGAGGGAACTGGAATAAATAGGGAGAGAGAGGGAGGCGGACCGAAGATGGAGAGTAAAGAAGATAGGTGGAGAGAGCATAGGTGGGGAGGTAGGGAGGGGATAGGTCAGTCCAGGGAAGACGGACAGGTCAAGGAGGTGGGATGAGGTTAGTAGGTAGATGGGGGTGCGGCTTGGGGTGGGAGGAAGGGATGGGTGAGAGGAAGAACCGGTTAGGGAGGCAGAGACAGGTTGGACTGGTTTTGGGATGCAGTGGGTTGGGGGGAAGAGCTGGGCTGGTTGTGTGGTGCAGTGGGGGGAGGGGACGAACTGGGCTGGTTTAGGGATGCAGTAGGGGAAGGGGAGATTTTGAAACTGGTGAAGTCCACATTGGTACCATTAGGCTGCAGAGTTCCCAGGCGGAATATGAGTTGCTGTTCCTGCAACCTTCGGGTGGCATCATTGTGGCAGTGCAGGAGGCCCATGATGGACATGTCATCTAGAGAATGGGAGGGGGAGTGGAAATGGTTTGCGACTGGGAGGTGCAGTTGTTTGTTGCAAACTGAGCGGAGGTGTTCTGCAAAGCGGTCTCCAAGCCTCCGCTTGGTTTCCCCAATGTAGAGGTAGCCGCACCAGGTACAGTGGATGCAGTATACCACATTGGCAGATGTGCAGGTGAACCTCTGCTTAATGTGGAATGTCATCTTGGGGCCTGGGATAGGGGTGAGGGAGGAGGTGTGGGGGCAAGTGTCGCATTTCCTGCAGTTGCAGGGGAAGGTGCCGGGTGTGGTGGGGATGGAGGGCAGTGTGGAGCGAACAAGGGAGTCACAGAGAGAGTGGTCTCTCCGGAAAGCAGACAGGGGTGGGGATGGAAAAATGTCTTGGGTGGTGGGGTCGGATTGTAAATGGCGAAAGTGGCGGAGGATGATGCGTTGTATCCGGAGGTTGGTAGGGTGGTGTGTGAGAACGTGGGGGATTTTCTTGGGGCGGTTGTGGCGGGCGCGGGGTGTGAGGGATGTGTTGCGGGAAATATGGGAGACGCGGTCAAGGGCGTTCTCGATCACTGTGGGGGGAAAGTTGCGGTCCTTGAAGAACTTGGACATCTGGGATGTGCGGGAGTGGAATGTCTTATCGTGGGAGCAGATGCGGCGGAGGCGGAGGAATTGAGAATAGGGAATGGAATTTTTGCAGGAGGGTGGGTGGGAGGAGGTGTATTCTAGGTAGCTGTGGGAGTCGGTGGGCTTGAAATGGACATCAGTTACAAGCTGGTTGCCTGAGATGGAGACTGAGAGGTCCAGGAAGGTGAGGGATGTGCTGGAGATGGCCCAGCTGAACTGAAGGTTGGGGTGGAAGGTGTTGGTGAAGTGGATGAACTGTTCGAGCTCCTCTGGGGAGCAAGAGGCGGCGCCGATACAGTCATCAATGTACCGGAGGAAGAGGTGGGGTTTGGGGCCTGTGCAGGTACTTTCGCCATTTACAATCCGACCCCACCACCTTGTCTTGACATTTTTCCATCCCCACCCCTGCCTGCTTTCCGGAGAGACCACTCTCTCCGTGACTCCCTTGTTCGCTCCACTCTGCTCTCCAACCCCACCACACCCGGCACCTTCCCCTGCAACCGCAGGAAATGCTACACTTGCCCCCACACCACCTCCCTCACCCCTATCCCAGGCCCCAAGATGACATTCCACATTAAGCAGAGGTTCACCTGCACATCTGCCAATGTGGTATACCGCATCCACTGTACCCGGTGTGGCTTCCTCTACATTGGGGAAACCAAGCGGAGACTTGGAGACCGCTTTGCAGAGCACCTCCGCTCAGTTCGCAACAAACAACTGCACCTCCCAGTCGCAAACCATTTCCACTCCCCCTCCCATTCTCTAGATGACCTGTCCATCATGGGCCTCCTGCACTGCCACAATGATGCCACCCGAAGGTTGCAGGAACAGCAACTCATATTCCGCCTGGGAACCCTGCAGCCTAATGGTATCAATGTGGACTTCAACAGTTTCAAAATCTCCCCTTCCCCTACTGCATCCCTAAACCAGACCAGTTCGTCCCCTCCCCCCACTGCACCACACAACCAGCCCAGCTCTTCCCCCCAACCCACTGCATCCCAAAACCAGTCCAACCTGTCTCTGCCTCCCGAACCGGTTCTTCCTCTCACCCATCCCTTCCTCCCAACCCTAGCCGCGCCCCCATCTACCGACTAACCTCATCCCACCTCCTTGACCTGTCCGTCTTCCCTGGACTGACCTATCCCCTCCCTACCTCCCCACCTAAACTCTCTCCACCTATCTTCTTTACTCTCCATCTTCAGTCCGCCTCCCCCTCTCTCCCTATTTATTCCAGTTCCCTCTCCCCATCCCCCTCTCTGATGAAGTGTCTAGGCCCGAAACGTCAGCTTTTGTGCTCCTGAGATGCTGCTTGGCCTGCTGTGTTCATCCAGCCTCACATTTTATTATCTTGGAATTCTCCAGCATCTGCAGTTCCCATTATCTTTAAATGAGGCTGAATTTGTTAAGTCTATCCAAGAGAGTTTCTTGACACAATACATGGATAGAAGATGGGCCATACTGGTCTTTGTCCTGGTCAGGTAACTGGTGAGAAGGGTGGGAAAGCATGTTGGAAATAGTGATCACAACTCCTTCAATTTTAAGATTGCTATGAAGAAGGATAAATCAGGACCTTGGGGGAGAGTAAATTATATCAATTTTAGGTAGGAGCTGGGGAGTGTTAATTGGGAGGAGCTGTCACATTTGCCATATGGGAATTGTTTGAAGGCCTGCTTATGAGTTTAGGATCAGAAAGGAGGAAGGACAAGGATGGCAAGGTAAAGACCCTTGGATAATTGGGGAGGTTGTGAAGTTAGTCAAAAGGGAAAATCAAAAATACGTCAAGTTCAGGAAGCTAAAATAGAACAGGGCTGACATAAAGAAAGCAGAAAAAGAAAGGGCGATGAAATGGAGGCAAGGAGGGTTAAAGGAAATCCCAAGGCATTCTAAGAGGATAAACCGGGAGAAAGTAGGACCATTCAGGATAAAGGAGGGAACTTGTGTACGGAAGCAGAGGATGTGGGCAAAATCCTAAATGAGTACTCTGCATCACTATTCACTCAGGCGAAGGGTGTGGAGGATAGTGGGATTTGTGTGGAGCATGCTCATATGATAACAGCATTTTGAGATCAACAAAGAGCATTAAGGTGGATAAGTCCTCAGGACCCAATGGTATCTACTCAAGGGTTTTGAGCGAGGTGAGAGAGGAGATTGTCAGGGCATTCAGCAATATCTTTGTATCCTTGGTCGCCACTGGAGGGGTACTGGAGGACGAGCAAGTTGCTAAATGTTCTTCTTCTGTTCAAGAAGGAAAATAGGGTCAATCCAGGAAACGAGAGACTAGTGAGTCTCTCATCGTTCATTGGGAAGCTATTGGACAGAATTCTTAGGGATTGTATTTATCTGTATTTGGAACAGCATTGCCCAATTAGGGACAGTCAGCATGGCTTTGTGCAGGGCAGGTCATGTCTTACTAACTTGATCGAATTTTTTCAGGAGGTAACTAATGTGATCATTGAAGGTAGAGTAGTGGATATTGTCGACAGGGATTTTAGCAAGGCTTTCAACAAGGTGCCTCACGGTAGGATCATCCACAAGATTAAGATCCATGGGGTCTGTGGTCACTCAACTGCTTGGATTCACAACTGGCTTGCCCAGAGAAGACAGAGGGTGGTGGTGGAAAGGTGCTTTTCAGGCTGCACATCCAGGACTATTCTGTTCTGCAGGGATCTGTACTGGGATCTCTGCTGTTGTGGTATATATAAAATGACCGAGGTGAAAATATAGATGGATGGGTTCGTAAGTTTGTAGGCGATAGAATGATTGGTAGAGTGGTAGTTAGGGTAGAAAGTCATAAAAGGATACAGAAGGATACAGATCAGTTGCAGAAATGTCAAGTGAATTTTAATCCATTAAGTGTGAAGTGCTCCACTTTGGGAAATTAAATGTTAAGGAAAAATATACAGTTAATGGCAGGACCCTGAACAGCATTTGTGTATACAGGGATCTTGGGATTCAGTTCATCGCTCCCCCAAAGGGGCCACACAAGTTGACAGAGTGGTAAAGAAGACGCATGGCATGCTTGCCTTTATTAGTTGGGGAATCGAGCACAAGAATCAGGATGTCATGTTCCAGCTTTAGAAGACGTTGGTTAGGCCTTAAGTATTGCACTCTTAAGAATCGTATCCAATTCTGGTCGTCATGTTACAGGAAGGATGTGGAGGTTTTGAATAGCGTGCAAAAGAGGTTACCTGGATTTGAGGGCTTGAGCTAGAAAGAGGAGGCTGGAAAGACTCAGGCTATTTTCTCTGCAGACGTTGAGGGAAGACTTGATAGAGGTTTACAAATTTATGACATGCATAGACAGATTCTGACTGTAACCCTTCTCCCAGATTTGAAATGTCTAAAAGTGGGGGCATGTATTTAAGGTGAGAGGGGGAAAGTTCAAAGGAGATGTCAGAGACAATTCTTATTTTCAGAGAGTGGTCGGAGTCTGAAAAGCACTGCTGGGGTGGCTGTGGAAGCAGATACAATAGGGCCGTTTAAGACACTTTTATATAAGTACATGAAGAAACAAGCAATGTAGGGATATGAATCAAGGACATTCAGAAGGCTTTAGCTAAATTTGGCACCATGTTCGGCACAACATTGCACGCCAAAGGGCCTGTTCCTCTGCTGAAGTGTTCTCGGATCTATGTTAATCAATGCGACTGGAACCGTAGATCAGAGACAATAGATTCTACGGCAACTAACTCACTTTGGACTTCTCAACATCTGTCCACTGCCGATAAACTCCAAATCCGGGTGTCAATGAAATACTCTTCACTCAGCTCAACGAGTGCGACTCCGACAACACTATCGATAAACGACAGCAATGCAGTCAAAACATCCCATTGATTGATCCCCCTTCTTATGTAAGGATATAGGAAAACAAGTAGGCCATTCAACCCTTCAAACACTTTCTACCATCCAATGAGATTATAACTTAATTGTGGCCTACCTCCATATTGCCTTTGGTCCATATCCCTCAATACTTTTTTTCCTTTTGGTTGAACTGAAAATTTACAATTAACAATGGATCTAGAGTTAACTGTTGTTTGAGATGGGGAGTTACAACGAGACAATGCACCAATTCATCAAACTCCTTCCACAGTAGCTGCTAATTGTGTGATCCCTACCACCCAAAAATATTTAAACAGCAGCTCCAGAATCTGCATGTTCCCTGTCAAAATCAGCAGAATCCTGATCTGGAACTGTATGACTGTGACTTCATTTCCACTGAGTAAAAGCAATTCATCTCCTGTCCTCAGTATTTCATCAATATATTCATACCACGTGCATTGCAGCTATTCAACAGGCCAATTCTCCACAACCTTCTTAACAGCAATTCTGGATGGATAGCAAATGCAGCCCAAGAAAGCAACATCAATGACATGCTCGTGAATTTTTAAAATTATATTGACAATATTTATGGATTATAACAAATCCCAGACTTCATGACGTCTCAAATCCGTTCTCCCCCTCTCCCCACTGCTTTGATGTGCATTCATGATTGTGATTTACAAAGAACAGCAACTAATTTGAAACAATTAACTAGCAAAAATAGAACAGAAATGCAGTTCTGTGCAAAACCAATGCGAAACAGATAGGAGCAGATAGCGAAGGGGACTGTTGGAGAATGCAGAATATAGACAGATTGGAGAGTTAGGTGGAGAAATGGCAGATGGAGTTCAATCCGGGCAAATGCAAGGTGATGCATTTTGGAAAATCCAATTCAAGAGCGAACTGTACGGTGAATGGAAAAGGCCTGGGGAAAATTGATGCACAGAGAGATCTGGGTGTTCAGGTCCATTGCACCCAGACGGTGGCAATGCAGGTCAATAGAGTGGTCAAGAAGGCATACGGCATGCTTTCATTCATCAGACAGGGTATCAAGTACAAGATTTGGCACGTCATGTTGCAGTTTTATAGGACTTGGGTTCACATTTGGAATACGGCGTACAGTTCTGGTCGCCACATTACCAATAGGATGTGAATGCTTTGGAGATGGTGCAGAGGAGGTTCACCAGGATGTTACCTGGTATGGAGGGCACTCGTTATGAAGAGAGGTTGAGTAGATTGGGATTATTTACATGAGAAAGATGGAGATTGAAGGGGGGGACCTGATTGATGTCGACAAAATCATGAGAGGAAGACAGGGTGGATAGCAAGAAGCTTTCTATCTCAGAGTGGGGGGACTCAATTACTGGTCGTCACAATTTCAAGGTGAGAGGGGAAAAGTTCAAGGCATACGCGTGGAAAGTTCTTTATGAAGAGAGTCGTGGGTGCCTGAAACGCATTGCCAACGCAGGCGGTAGAGGCAGGCACAAGAGCGTCATTTAAGATGTATCTAGACAGAAACATGAATGGGCAGGGAGCAAAGCGAACAGATCCTTGGAAAATAGGCGACAGGTTTACATAAAGGATCTGGAACGGCGCAAGCTTGGAGGGCCAAAGGGCCTGTTCCTGTGCTGTAATTTTCTTTGTTCTTTTCCTCTTTGAAACAGTTTGAAGGCTGGCTATCAGCTAGACAACAGCAGCGATCCCTGAGATTCGTCATTCGAAACAGGAAGGAGTTTCCAACATCAATTGGAGAGACAGCATACTTGAAGATTCAAGTCACTATTTCATCTACAACTTTCCACCCACACTGGTGCAATGCCCTTTCAGAACTACAGTGCACGTTAGTCCAGAACATGGTGCACTCAAGCCACTTCCATTTTTCCACTTGCTGAACTACAATTTGATCCCTTCATTTCCTAGTTTGTATGCTTTTATGTTTTTCTAGTCTTGAAGATTTCTACAGTACAAATTTATAGTTGCCCTGTTATAGGAAGGATATTTTTAAGCAAGAGTGGGCACAGAAGAAATTTACCAGATCGTTGCTGAGCATGGAAGGTTTCAGTGATAAAGGAAGGTTGGGTCAGCTGGAACTTTTTTCACTGGAGCAAAGGGGGATGAAAGGTGACCTGATCGAGGTTTATAAATAGGACACGGTTGGAGGGATATGGGCCAGGAAGAGGCAGTTGGGACTAGTTTAGTTTGGGATTATGTTGGACCCAAGGGCTCATTTCCACGCTGTACGACCATGACTCTATAAAATAGGCTGACAAGGTAAAGTAACACTACCGTACCAAAACGAGCAAAAAAAAGCACAGCATCCCCTTCAAATTACATCTCACCACAGGACAAGTTAAGGCCAGGCTACTACATAGAACAAACATCAACACTGCATCTCAAACCTCCACTGGAATTGAATAGTTTTGCATTTATCTTGATAAGTCAAACCACATTCTGTTCTCCAACCCTCTGGTGCTTCCCTTGTGAGAGGAAATGAAAAACTGGTCAGGGCCACTGAGATTTTCTTTGAGGTAACAAGGTGTACAGCTGGACGAAAACAGCCGGCCAAGCAGCATCTGAGCAACAGGAAGGCTGACGCTTCAGGCCTAGACACTTCTTCAGAAATGGGGGAGGGAGAGGGGGTTCTGAAAAATAGGGAGAGAGCGGGAGGCAGATAGAAGTTGGAAAAAGGAAAAGATAGGTGGACAGGAGACAGACAGGTCAAAGAGGCAGGGATGGAGTGCAGGTGGAAAGCAGACAGGTCAGTTCAGATAGGACGAACAGGTCAAGGCGGTGGGAAGAGGTTAGTAGGTAGGAGGTGGGGGTGGGGCTTGAGGTGGCAGGATGGAATAGGTGGGTTGGTTTTGGGTTGCAGGAGCAGGAGGGGAGATTTTGAAGCTTGTGAAGTCCACATTGATACCACTGAGCTGTGGGGTTCCCAAGCGGAATATGAGGCGCTGCTCCTGCAATCTTCAGGTGGCACTGCAGGAGACCCAGGATGGACATGTAATCTGAGGATTGGGAGGGAGAGTTGAAACGGTTCGCGACTGGTAGGTGCAGTTCTTTCATGCATCGGTGACTTGCAAAGGTCCCCAAGCCTCCGCTTGGTTTCCCTGATGTAGAGGGGGCCACAATGGGAACAGCGAATACAGTATATCACATTAGCAGATGTGCAGGTGAACATCTGCTTGATGTGGAATTTCTTCTTGGGGCCTGGGATGGGGGTGAGGGGGGAGGTATCGAGACAGGTGAAGCACTTCCTGCAGTTGCAGGAAAAAGTGCCGCGTGTACGGGGTGCTGGAGGGGAGTGTGGGGCGCATAAGGGAGTCACGTAAGGGTGGGGAGGGAAAAAATGTCTTTGGTGGCGGGGTCAGAGTGCAGATAGCAGAAGTGTCGGCGATGATGCATTGAATCCGAAGGTTGGTGGGGTGGTACGTGAGGGCGAGAAGGACTCTGTTTTGGTTGTTTTATGGGGAGCGGGTGTGAGGGGTGAGTTGTGGGAAATGCGGGTGACCCAGTCGAGGGTGTTTTCGACCACTGCGGGGGGTGGGGTCTGGAGTTGCGGTCCTTGAAAACTAAAACTTCTCTTTCAAATCCTCCCACTTCCTACAGACAAAGCGGGTGGCCAGGGTATCCACATGGGCCCAAGCTATGCTTGCCTCTTTGTAGGTTACATGGAACGATCCCTCTTCCGTACCTACACTGGCCCTAAACCCCACCTCTTCCTCCGTTACATTGATGACTGTATCGGCGCCACTAATGTGGTAGCTGCATCTGCTGTTCTCATTGTGGCCTCCTCAACATCAGGGAAACCAAGCGGAGGCTTGGGGACCGCTTTGCACATCACCTATGCTCACTTCACACTAAGCAACTCCCCCTCGCAGTCCTCAGATGACATGTCCATCCTGGGCCTCCTGCAGTGCCGCAATGATGCCACCCGAAGGTTGCAGGAAGGGCACCTCATATTCTGCTTGGGAACCCTGCAGCCCAATGCTATCAATGTGGACTTCACAAGCTTCAAAATCACCCCTCCCCACAACTGCATCCCAAAACCAGCCCAGCTCATCCCCGCCTCCTGAACCTGTCTTTTCTCCCTCCTATCCCCTCCTCCCACATCAAGCCCCACCACCATCTCCTATCCTCTTGATCTTTGGCCTTGATTTTTGAGTCTTCATTTTCTACAGATTTCGTACCAGAGGGCTGCAAATGTTCAAGAAGGGCAGGAGAGATGACCCAGGTGATTATAGACCAGTGAGCCTTACGTCTGTTGTTGGAAAAGTTTTGTAAAGGATGAGAAGAGATAGGATTTATAAACATCAAGCAAGCACCAATTTGATTGGAGATCATCAAAATGGATTCGTCAAGGGCAAGTCGTGTCTCACAAACCTCACTGAGTTTTCAGAAGGTGACCAAGCATGTGGACGAGGGAAGGGCCGTTGACGTGGTGTACATGGACTTCAGTGAAGCCTTTGATAAGGTTCCACGTGGTCGGCCATTCGACCAAATATGGACGCATGGGATTGAGGGACATTTAGCAGTTTGGATTAGAAACTGGCTTTCTGTAAGAAGGCAACTAGTGGTGGTTGATGGAAAATATTCAGCCTGGAGTCAATTCGCTCGTGGTGTGCACAAGGATTTGTTTTGGGACCACTGCTGTTTGTCATTTTTATAAATGATTTGGATGCAGGCACAGGTGGATGGATTACTCAGTTTGCAGGTGACACTAAAGTTGGCGGAGTGGTGGGCAGTGTGGAAGAATGTCGCAGGTTGCAGGGAGACTTGGATAAACTGCAGAATTGGGTTGAAAGGTGGCAAATGGAGTTCAATGCGGATAAATGTGAGGTGATTCACTTTGGGAAGAATAATAGGAAGGCAGAATACTGGGTCAATGGAAAGATTCTGGGCAGTGTGGATGTGCAGAGGGATCTTGGTGTCCATGTACATAGATCCCTGAAAGTTGCCACCCAGGTTGATGGTGCTGTTGAGAGGGCTTACAGTGCGTTAGGTTTCATTGGTAGAGGGAATGAGTTCCGGAGCCGAGATGTCACGCTGCAACTGTACAAAATGCTAGTGCGGTCTCATTTTGGAATATTGCGTGCAGTTCTGGTCGCCCCATTACAGGAAGGATGTGGAAGCATTGGAAAAGGTGCAGAGGAGATTTACCAGGATGTTGCCTGGTCTGGAGCAAAGGCCTTATGAAGAAAGGCTGAGGGGCTTGGTCAGTTCTCATTGGAGAGAAGAAGACTAAGAGGGGATTCAATAGACACATACAAGATGATCAGAGGATTAGATAGGGTGGACAGTGAGAGTCTTTTTCCGAGGATGATGACATCAGCTGGTGCGAGCGGGCACAGCTACACATTGAGGGGTGATAGATTTAAGACAGCTGTCAGAGGCAGGTTCTTTCCTCAGAGAGTGGTAAGGGCATGGAACACCCTGCCTGCCAATGTAGTTAGGGGCATTTAAACAGTCCTTGGATAAGCATATGGATGATGAAGGGATAGTGTCGGGGGATGGGCTTCGATTAGTTCACAGGTCAGCGCAACATCAAGGACCGAACAGCCTGTTCTGCACTGTATTGCTCTATGTTCTATCTCCCCACCTGCACTCTTCTTCAGTGGTTCCATCCCCGTCTCTTTGAACTGTCTGTCTCCTCTCCACCTATCTTCGATCCGCCTCCACTTCTCTCCCTATTTATTTCAGAATCCCCTTCCCCTGCTCCATTTCTGAAGAAGGGTCCAGATTCAAAACATCAGCCATCCTGTTCCTCTATGCTGCTTGGGCTGCTGCGCTCATCCAGCTCTGCACCTTGTTTCCTCAGATTCTCTGGCATCTGCAGTTCCTACCATCTCTGAAGAGATTTTCTTTCTCTTCTCCCACAGCAGTCTTGGAAACAACTCATCTGGGCGTGGGGATTTGTTCACTTTTAAACCAGCCAAAAATTTCAATTTCACACTGCATCTTCCTGCTTTATAGACATGAATGCTCCTCCTTGAAGGGAGAGCAGATGGGAGGGACTTGTCTACTGTATCAATGCCCTTCAGTTCTGAACACAGATTGCTCCCTCACCCCGTGTACACCCCGGTTTCTAACTAGCGCTACTCTTTCCCTGGTTATTCTCCTGCTTCATGTACCTGTGGAATATCTTGATATTCTCTCCAATATTGGCCACCACCGTTTCATAGAACATAGAACATAGAACATAGAACAGTACAGCACAGAACAGGCCCTTCAGCCCACAATGTTGTGCCGACCATTGATCCTCATGGATGCACCCTCAAATTTCTGTGACCATATGCATGTCCAGCAGTCTCTTAAATGACCCCAATGACCTTGCTTCCACAACTGCTGCTGGCAACGCATTCCATGCTCTCACA
>NW_026728042.1:0-67500 GCF_030684315.1 Stegostoma tigrinum | reverse complement strand
TGTCTCAGTTCTATCACGATTGCATTGAGACTTACCCTTCGTAATGGCCCTCTAATAATGGGGCACTTCCTCAAGACTGACCATACAGAATTGAGTCGCTGCCTCAGCATTGACCGCTTGACAACGAGCCACTGGTTCTGAATAGAGCTGCAATACCTCAGTCCTGACCCTCCATTCATGGGGCATGCCTTGAATTCTGACACCTGCATAATGAGGCACTGCCTCTGACAGCAATGCACTCCCTCAGTTCTGACCCACTCAGCACTGAAGATCTAACAGTGCTTCAATATATCAGTGTTGATCCTATGAGAATGAGGCAGGCAGTCAGTGCTGAGCCTCTGATAGAGCTGCATAAAGCTCATTCCTGATGATTTAAACACATGCATACCCTCAATTCTGACACTGAGGCACTGCCTCAGAATGGACCATCTGACAATGATGCAATACCTCAGTTCTGACCCTCTGACAGTTCTGCAACACCTCAATCCGCACCCTTCAATCAGGAGGCACTCCCTCAATTATGAGCCCTTTGTGGGTTCGTTCTGTGGCAATACCTCATTGCTGCAGTGTCAGTGCTGAGAGCGGGCCTTTTTATTCACTCATCAGTACCTAAGACACTGGCTAATTGTCAGTAGCTCAGTTCTGAGGCAACGTCTCTTTGACAGAGTGTCAGCACCAAGGCAGACCCTCACTGTAATGGTGTCAGAATTAAAAGATTGTCATTCAGAGGGTCTAAGAAGTGGTGTTTCAGATCAGTCAGAGGGTCTATACTGAGGCATTTCAGATCAGTCAGAGGGTGCCTCATTTTAATGCAGTAAGACTTGACAGAATGCCTCATTGTCAGAGGGTCAGAGCCAAGTCAGTGCCTCATTATCAGACACAGTCCAAAGAGAGGGCCTTGATGTCAGTAGCTCTGTTATAAGGTGATACCTCATTGAAGGATCATTCTTGAGTGTGTGCCGCATTGTTCGTGGGTCAGTACGGAAGGAGTGCCTCAAAACTGGGGAGAGTCACGTAATTAGAGATTTGGAGCTGAGGTCAGTGCCTCATTGTTACAGGGTTAGTTCTGAGGCAGGCTCACATTGCTAGAGGGCTAGTTCTGAGTGAGTATATTAGTTGTACACAGTAAATACTGAGTCAGTACCTCAATGCATTGGGTTCAGAGTTGATGGAGTACAACATGATCAGAAGTTCAGTCCTGAACGATTGCAGCTCTGTCAGAGGGTCAGAACTGAGGGGGCAGTGCTTTACTGTCAGTGGATCAGTTCTGACACAGTACCTCATTGCTGGAGGGTCAGATCTGAATGAGTACCACATTGTCAGAAGGTCAGTACTCAGCCAGTGCCTCAAACAGAGAGTACCCATGCAAATAAGCAGTAAAAACACCCATGTAAATTAAATCTTAAAACACAGAGGATCCTGCAAACAAACGCTAAAACAGAGAGCCTCCTGGAAGTAAACCCAAAAACACAGAATGCTCTGCAAATAAACTCAAAAACACAGATGGGACTGTAAATAAACCATGAGACGTGGAGCTCATTGTTTCAGGGTTTTTTTTAAACAAAGACCCAACCGTAACAAAATCATGAAATGAAAATCCTCCTGTAAATAAATGCTAAAACCTAGAGCTCACTGGAAATAAATCCTAAACTACGCTGCTCACTGTAAATAAACCAGGCAGCCTTCTGAAAATAAACCTTAGAATACAGCCTTTTCATGTAAACCTTAAATCACAGAGCTCTTTGTAAATAACCCTAAAACACAGGCCTCATTGTAAATAAACCCGAAAACAGAGAACTCCCCCCCGCCAGTGTAGAAGCACTGCAACACAGAGCCCCCTGTATAGAAGCCATAAATCACAGATCTACCCTGTAAATTAAGTCAAAAACATACAGGACACTGTAAAACACAGAGCCCCCTACAATTGTACACTCAAATACTCAGACCCCTTTAAAATGAACTCTAACACACATCCCCCAGGAAGTAGACAGGAAAAGACAGGGCTGAATAAAGCCGAAAACACAGCGCACCTCTTCATGCACCCGAATACTGAGCCGACCTGTGAACTATCTGAAAGACAAGGCCCTTCACAAATAAACCCTAAAAGACAGAGCTCGCGATAAATAAAGAGCGCCCTGTAAATAAACCCGAAAACACTGAGTAAAAACCCAAAGAACTGCGGATGTTGCAAATCAGAAAACAAATACAAAGTTGCTGCAAAAGCTCAGCAGGTCAGGCAGCATTTGGCAGCTGAAAAACAGAGCTAACCGGTTCCGGTTCGGTGACCCTTCCACAGAACCTCCCTCAGTTCTGCTGGGCTTTTCCAGAAACTTTGTTTTTGTTCCTGATTTGCAGCATCCGCAGTTATTTCAGTTTTCAATTCACCAGGCAGTCAGTAACATCAAATGGTTGTGTATCACATATTTACCAGTCAGACTCAAACACGCCAAACTCGTTCGCTCACGTGGTCTGAGAGAACAAGGTGTCGAGCCGGATGAACACAGCAGGCCAAGCAGCAGGAAGGCCGACGGTTCGGGCCTAGACCCTTCTTCAGAAAAGTGGTCACTTGTTAATCTTGTAACCTTTGGCCCTGAATATCCTGTGGTCTGCCCTGTTTACTCATATCGGTTAGCACTTAACAAGGCTTCCGGAGGTTGGCTGGTGTGTCTTTAGTGATACAGGGCCAATCGCCTTCAAATATCCTTTTGTGTGGTTTTTCTGTGACATTATATCATAAGCCTCTTTCCTGTTGCACTGAAGGTCCTCTTTCCCGAAGTACCCACAGCGCTCCATGTGACCACTATCGCGCTCTCATTCATTCATAACTTTACTGACCACTCACTAGGGTCCTCTGTTTACTGTTACGCATTTCATTCATTCATTCATGATCTTGCTATACTTTTCACTAATAAAGGGAGACTATAAATTAAAATGTTCCTTCCACGCATTACTGCCTTTTCACAGTTTGAACTCGTGTTGCTGACAGTGTCCAAACCTGTGTCTACATCAGAGTCAATCCCTGACTATGTTAATTTTCTAATCTATTCAGAACAATATCTTCCCATCCATCGTGTCACCCGAAACTATGAATAATTATAATATTAATCAGCTCTCAACAAACGTCTCCCAGGACTTGAATAGCTGGCGGGACATCAAACAAGTTTCTGCTTTACCACGTCTCTGTTAGATACATATTGACTGGGGCCCGCGATCACTTTCAGAAAGTTCCTACTCTCTCTCAAAACAGCTCTTCCGTGAAATTGAGTGAGAAGAATGAGAAGGTCGGCAAGAGTGAAATCTCAAGTCCCGGCCGCGGTAATCAGGCCACTGACCTTTCTGCTGTCATCAACTGATTGTCAGCCCAATCAAATCACATCGGGTTGATAATCTTTCTGGTGTCGTCTAATTTTAAAAAAATAAAAAGGATCCACACCAGTCATTGCCCTATTTCAAATACCTCAGTCCTGTCCCTGTAATAGCCCTCAATCCTGACCCGATTGGCCGTCGGACAACACTGCACGTCTACGGTACTGACCCTCTGACCATGAGGTACTCTCACAATGAGATGTTATTGTATAACATCCCATTGATTTCGATACTTCTGCAAATTAAAGTCTTTCATCTGCCTACGCACAGGGATGCAGGCACTGCCCTGAAGCTTCCTGCCCAGCTAGGAATTCAGTGTAAAACTTCTATAACTCTTTGTCTTCCCACACATCGGTATGCAGACACTGTCTTAAGCTTCCTGACTGAATACAATTAGAATTAAACTGTGTCAAATAGGGTTCGGTGGGGAACATTTGTAAAGGTGTGAAACTTCTAAAGCATGCAATTTCTGTCGCTGACAAAGGGGCCAGGGCACTGAATTTGTGATTTCAAGTTGCCAGTGTGTCTGGCCAGAACAATCTGTCCGGATAACAACTTGAAATCGCCTCATGCCATCAGCAGCCACTTCAAGAGCAATCGATACTATATCCTGTGAAAATGGGAACTGCAGATGCTGGAGAATCCAAGATAATAAAAGTCCAGCAGCATCCTGAGATGTGCTGTGTTCATCCAGCCTCACATTTTATTATCTTCGGGACTACATCCTGGTCTTTCACGTTCTTGATGGAATAATTGTTTGGTATCCTGTCTTTGTCTGTTGTAGTAATTATTTTAGGTATCATGTCATTGTAAAATGTGTAATTATTTTATGTATCATGTATTTTGTAAAGTATGAAGAGCGGGGACTGTCCGCTGCTCGGGGAGAATTACCTGCGAGACTCTGCGCTCTGTCCCGGGTTAAGTACTGTGATTCTCCACAGCTTGTACTTGCTTGGTAATAAAAGGATTCGTGTTTTCCGAAACAGGTCAGTGTCTTGTTATTGCAACAAATCCGTGAGGGTCTCCGAAAACGAACATGACAACAGTACTGATTCGCTGACAGTGAGGTCCTCCATCAGTTCTGACCCTCTGATAATGAAGTGCTCCCTCAGTACTGACCCTCTGACAGTGAGGTTCTCCCTCATTAGTGACCCTCTGACAGTGAGGTTCTCCCTCAGTAGTGACCCTCTGACAGTGAGGTTCTCCCTCAGTACTGATTCTCTGACAGTGAGGTACTGCCTCGGTACTGACCCTCTGACAGTGAGGTACTCCCTCAGTACTGATTGTCTGACAGTGAGGAACTCCCTCAATGCTGACCCTCTGACAGTGAGGTACTCCCACAGTACTGATTCTCTGACAGTGAGGTACTCCCTTAGTAGTGACCATCTGACAGTGAGGTACTCCCTCGGTACTGATTCTCTGACAGTGAGGTACTCCCTCAGTACTGACCGTCTGACAGTGACGTACTCCCTCAGTACTGATTCGCTGACAGTGAGGTACCCCCTCAGTACTGACCCTCTGACAGTGAGGTGCTCTCTCACTCCAGTACTCTCACAGTGCTGCAATAACCATCATCCAATGGTACTCCCTCAAATCTGACTCTTTGACAAAGAGGCCCTGCCTCAGAACTGACTTGCTGACTGAGGTACTAACTCAATCCGACTAATTCGCAGTGCTGCAGTGGGAGCTGTGTTTTTTCATGTTGATTTACAGTGGGCCTTCTGTTTTAGGCTTTATTAACTGGAGGTCCTGTGTTTTGGGGTTTGTTTACAGTCGCCTCTGCGAGTTTATTTGCAGGAGGCTTAGTTTAAGGGAGGATTTGCAGGGGGCACTGTGTTTCAGGATTTATTTACTCGGAGCTCTATGTTTTACACTTTATTTACAGGGACTCTGGCTTTTATGGTTTCTTTTACATTTTATTTCCTGAATGACCCTTCTTAGGATTTATTGAAAGGGGTGTCTGTGCTTGAGAGCATATTTACAGGGTTAACAAGGTGTAGAGCTGGATAAACACAGCAGGCCAAGCAGCAGCAAATGAGCAGGAAGGCTGGCGTTTTGGGCGAGACCCTTCTTCAGAAATGGTAGGGGGAGGGGGATCTGAAATAAATAGGGAGAGGGGGGAGGCAGACAGAAAATGGATAGAGGAGAAGATCGGTGGAGAGGAGACAGACCAGCCAAAGAGGCAGGGATGGAGCCAGTACAGGTGAATGTAGGTGGGAGTTAGGGAGGAAATAGGTCAGTCCAGGGAGGATGGACAGGCCAAGGGGGCAGGATGAGGTTAGTAGGTCGGAGATGGGGCTGGGTTTTGAGGTGGGAGGAATGACAGGTTAGGGACCCTGTACCCCAATGGTGTCAATGTGGACTTGACAAACTTCAAAATCTCCCCTCCCCTGACCGCATTCCAAAACCAGCCCAGCTGGTCCCTGCCTCCCTAACCTGTCCTTCCTCCCACCTATCCCGTCCTCCCACTTAATTTCTCCTCTATCCGTCTTCTATCGGCCTCTCCTCTCTCCCTATTTATTTCACAACCCTCTTCCCCTCCCCCATTTCTGAAGAAGGGTCTCGGCCCGAAACGTCAGCTTTCCTGCTCCTCTGTTGCTGCTTTTCCTGCTGCGTTCATCCAGCTCTTCACCTTGTGACCACAGTCACAATGATCTTTAATTGTAAACTAATCTGTCATATTATTTGATCTGTTAAGGTTACAATGGTTCCCGTGCCTCCTATGGAATACACAGATGCTCTCCCTCAGCTCTGTCTCTGGGAATGCAAAGCTGCTTTCTTCTACGCTACCCTCAGAGATAACACCAGCTTTAAACCTAAGCCTAGCCTCAGCCCTAATGTTCACACTTGCATAAACATGAAACCTAGCCTCAGCCCTAAATCTTATTTACTGGGGGCTGTGCGTTTATGGTTATGTACTTTATGTACTTGAGCTCTGTGCTTTAGGTTTTATCTAACGTGGGTTCTGTGTTTAATAAGAACCAAAAGAACTGTGGATGCTGTAAATCAGGAACAAAAACAAAGTTGCTGGAAAAGCTCAGCAGGTCTGGCAGCATCTGTGGAGGAGAAAAACGAGTTAACTTTTCAGGTCCAGCAACCCTTCCTCAGAATGGAAGGGTACCCAGGCTCGAAAAGTTAACTCATTTTTCTCCTCCACAGATGCTGTCAGACCTGCTGAGCTTTTCCAGCAACTTTGTTACTGTGTTTAATAGTTTATTTACAGAAGGTTCTGTGCTCTAGGTTTTATTTACAGGAGGTTCTGTGTTTTCGGGCTTTTTACAAGGGACTCTGTGTTTTAGGAAAATTTACGAGTGGCTCTTTGTTCTGAGTTTCTTTTTTACAGTGATCTCCGTGTTTTAGGGAATATTTACAGTGAGCTCTGATTTAGAGCTTGTTTACAGAGAGCACTGTGTTTTAGGGTTTATTTACAGCTAGCTTTGTGTTAGGGTTTACTTACAGGGAGCTCTCTGATTGAGGGTTTGTCGGTAGTGAGATCTGTGTTTAGGGTTAATTTACAGTGAGATCTGTGTTTTTAGAGTTTATTCACAGGGTTTTCTGTATTTCATGGTTTATTTACAGGGTTTTCTGTGTCTTTGGGTTTGTTTACAGTGATCTGTGTTTTAGGGTTTATTTACAGTGAACTCAGCGTTACAGGGCTTATCTTCAGGGCCCTCTCTTTTTTGGGCTGATTTACACGGTACTCTGTGATTTAGGGCATATTTACCGGAAACTCTGTGTTTTAGGGTGTACATACATATTAGAGGGTCAGTATGGAGGGAGTGCCAGGCATCAGCCCTCACCCTAACCTCAGCCCAAACCCTCACCTTCACCATTGGCCTAACCCTAACCAGAACAGGAAAGAGCCTAAGGGGCCAAATTGTGAGTACGCACCCTTAAATGGAAGGAGAGGGGCACCTTCTTCCCCCTCTCCCCCAACCCGACCTACACCCCCACCCCCACACCCACACCCTATCCCATCCCCCATCCCAAAACCCTATTCACACTCCCCCTCTACTTTTTATTCTAAAGAGGAATCCAAAATTAGCGGTGTGCACCCATAATCTCTATTTCTGCGGGTGCGGGAATGCTAGATAACCCCCAGATTAGGGTTGCGCCAAAATAAAAGCAGCCTCTGGCACCCTCTCGCCATGCCCCCACCACCCCGCAACCTGACCTTTATGATAAGGGGTGGGTGCCTTCCGCCTTTAAAGGGTTGGTTTGTCGGGAGGGCGGAGATGGGGAACCGATGCTGCCTTTCGGGGACCGAGCCGGCAGATCGCAGCAAAGATGAGCACCACCACGGGCGGGCCGCCAGGGGGCTGCAGTCACAAGAAACAGCGCATGGGCCCAAGCTTTGCCTGCCTTTTTGTGGGTTGCATGGAACAGTCCCTCTTCCGTAGCGACACTGGCCAAAAACCCACCTCTTCCTCAATAACTTAACGACTGTATCGGCGTCGCCTCGTGCTCCCACCAGGAGCTTGAACAGTTCATCCACTTCACCAACACCTTCCACTCCAACCATAAGTTCACCTGGACTATTTCTAATACCTGTTCACCTGGACTGTTTCTAATACCTGTTCACCTGGACTATTTCTAATACCTGTTCACCTGGACTGTTTCTAATACCTGTCTCACCTTCCTGGACCTCTCTGTTTCCATCGCCCGCAACCACCTAGAAACTGATATCTATTTCACCGATTCACACAGCTACCTAGAATACATCTCCTCCCACCCACCTTCCTGCAAAAATAACATCCCCTGTTCTCAATTCCTTCACCTCCACCACACCTGCTCCCAGGATGAGGCATTCCACTCCAATACATCTCAGGTTTCCTAATATTTCAAGGACCGCAAATCATCCCCCCGACCCCACAGTGGTCGAGAACGCCCTTGACCGCATCTCCCACATTTCCCGTAATTCATGCCCCCTCTCCGCAATAACAACCAAAACACAATCCCCCTCATCCTCACGTACCACGCCACCAACCTCTGGATCTAACGTATCATCCTCCAACCATCATCTTCAATCCGACTCCACCAAATACATATCTCCCTGCCCACCCTTATCTGCTTTCTGGAGGGACCACTGTCTCTGTGACTGCCTTGTCTGCTCCGCACTCCCCTCCAGCCCCAATACAGCTGGCACATTGTTCCCTGCAACTGCAAGAAGTGTTACACCTGCCCCTACACCACTCCCCTCACTCCCCATCCCAGGCCCTAAGAACACTTTCCACCTCAAGCAGATGTTCACTTGCACATCTGCCAATGTGGTCTCCTGCATCCACTGCTCGCGTTGTGGCATCCTCTACATTGGGGAAACCAAGTGGAGGCTTGGGGACCGCTTTGCAGAATACCTACACTTAGTTCGCACTGAACAACTGCGCCTCCCAGTCGCGAACTGTTTCAACACCCCCTCCCATTCCTCAGACGACATGTCCATCTTGAGCCTCCTGCACTGCCACTACGATGTCTCCCAAAGGTTGCAGGAACAGCATCTCATATTCCGCTTGGGAACCCTGCGGCCCAATGGTGTCAATGTGGGCTTCATAAGCTTCAAAATCTCTCCTCCCCCACCGCATCCCAAAACCAGCCCAGCTCGCCCTTGCCTCCCTACCCTTGTCCTTCCTCCTACCTCAAGCCCCAACCTCCGTCTCCTACCTACTAACCTCATCCCGCTCCCTTGACCTGTCCATCCTCCCTGGACTGACCCAGCTCCTTCCTACATCCCCATCTACACTCACCTTTACTGGCTCCATCCCCACCTCTTTGACCTGTCTGTCTCCTCTCCACCTACCTTCTCCTCTATGCATCTTCTATCCGTCTCCCCCTCTCTCTCTCATTATCTCAGAACCTCCTTCCCCTTCCCAATTTCTGAAGAAGCATCTCGGCCTGAAACATCAATCTTCCTGCTTCTCTGATGCTTGACCTGCTGTGTTCATCCACCTCTACACCTTGTTATCTCAGATTCTCCAGCATCTGCTGTTCCTACTATCTCTGCTAATGCAGAAAACTTGTTTGATATCCTGCAAGCTATTCAAGTCCTGGGAGACGGTTGCTGAGGGCTGATTAATATTATGCTTCTTCAAACGATGACACGATGGTATTGTTCTGAATAGGTTAGAAAATTAACATGTACTCAGGGATAGACACTGATGTAGACACACGTTTTGCAGCTGTCAGCAAAATAAAGCCGTGAGGATTAAAACTGTGAAAGGGCTGTAAATGGGGTGGAAGGAGCATTTTAATTCAGTCTCCCTTTCACAGTGAAAGGTATGACAAGATGGCAATTTTATGAATGAAATGCGGTAATATTAAACAAGCTGTGCCAGTAAGAGGTCAGTAAAGTTATGAATGAATGAGAGCGTGAGAGCGCTAATATGTAGTGCTTGTGGGCGCATTGGTAAAGAGGACCTTTCGTACAACAGTATAGTGAAGAGGCTTGCACCAGTAATTATTTACCAAAATTCACTGGAATCTGGGCTGGTTCCCGCAGATTGTAAACTTCCTTTTTAAACAGTGGTGTCACATTGGCTGTTTTCCAAAAAGCACGTAACTATAGGTCAGTTAGCTTAATTTCGGTTGTTGGGAGAATGCGTGAATCCATCATTAAGGAAGATAATAGCAACACAACTGGATATAAATTGTCTCATTGGGAACAGCCAGCATGGGCTCATGAAGGGGAGGTCGTGTTTAATTACTTTGGTGGAATTCTTTGAGGACATACTTGCATGGTGGACAATGGGGAACCTGTGGATATCATGTATCTGGATTTCAAGAAGGCATTTGACTAGATGCCAAGCCTGCAACATGAGATAAAGTTGCATGACATTACAGGTAATGTATTGGCATGGACAGAGGATTGATTGACTCGCAGAAAACAAAGAGTAGGGGTAAATGGGTGTTTATCTGGTTGGCGGTCAGTGGCTCGTAGTGTGTCTCAGGGATCAGTGTTGGGACTGCAATTGTTTACAATTGATACATATGATTTATAGTCGGGGATGAAGTGTTGTGTGTCAACATTTGCAGATGACACTAAGATGAGCGGTAGAGCAAAGTGTGCAGAAGAACTGAAGGCCTGCAGATGGTTATACAGTCTAAGTGAGTGGGCAATGGTCTGGCAGATGGAGTTCAATGTCAATAAATGTGAGGTCATCCATTTTGATAGGAATAACAACAAAGTAGGCTATGGTTCAAATGGTAAAAAAATTGCAGCATGTTACTGTGCAAAGTGACTTGGGTGTCGTTGTGCAGGAATCGCTAAAAGTAATATTGCAGCAGGTAATTATAAAGGCAAGTAGAATTTTGTCTGTCATTGCTCGAAGGATGGAGTTTAAAAACAGGGAGGCTATGCTGCATCTGTATAGGGTCCTGATGAAGCTCCACCTGGACTACTGTGTGCAGTTGTGGTCTCCTGACTTGAGAAGGGATATACTCTCACTGGAGGGGGCACAGAGGAGACTGACTTGGTTGATTCAAGAGTTGAGAGGGTTGGAATATGAGGAGAGACTGAGTTGGCTGGGATGATACTCATTGGAATTCAGAAGAATGAGGGGAGAGTTTATAGAAACATACAAGATTATGAAGGGAATAGATAAGGTGGAGACAGGGAGGTTGTTTCCACTGGCAGGTGAAACGAGGACGAGGCGGGTATAGCTCAAAATAAAAGGAAGCAGATGTCAGACTGAGGACAGGAGGAACTTCTTCACCCAAAGGGTTGTCAATCTGTGGAATACCCTGCCCAGTGAAGCAGTTGAAACTACCTCGCTGAATGTGTTTAAGGCAAGACCAGATCACGTTATGAACATGAAAGGAATTTAGGTTTATGGTGAGCGAGTGGGTGAGTGGAGCTGAGTCTCAAAAAGATCAGCCAGGATCTTTTTGAACAGCGGGGCAGTCTCGAGGGGCCGGATGGCCTACTCCTGCTTAGTTCTGATGTTTTTCTATTATAATGTTATAGAGCCTCACAGAAAAAGGATATTTTAAAGCAATTCACCCTGCATAACTGAAGACGCGCCAGCCAGAGGTTCTGAGGAAGGATCACCTGACCCAAAACGTTAACTCTTTCTTTTCCCTCACAGATGCTGTCAGACTTGCTGAGCTTTTCCAGCAACTTTGGATATTTTCCCTGATTTGCAGCATCCGCAGTTCTTCCGGTTTTTACTGTGTGTTTTGGTATTTATTTACAAGGGGCTCTTTACTTATAGCCAGCTCTGTCTTTTAGGGTTTATTTGTAAGGGGCCCTGTTTTACGGATAATATACAGGTCGGCTCGATGTTGGGGTGTATTGACAGGTGCTCTGTGCCTTCGGCTTTGTTTCGAAGGAGCCCGGTATTTCACCTTTTACTTCCTGGGGGATATGTGTTCGTGTTCATTTAAAGGGGTCTCTGTATTTGAGCGTATAATTACAGGGGGTGAAGTTGATATTGTAGAAGTTTGTTTAAACAGGACTCTGTGTTTTAGGGGTTATTTACAGTGAAGCCCGCTTTTTACGGATGAGAGAAAGGCGTTTGAGGGCCTCTGTGCAGGCGGCTCCGTGTGTGAGGGCGAGGAGTGCGGCTGAAGCTTGGTTTAGTTTGGGCCTGAGGCTCTGGTGAGTGCCGGATTGGGCTAGCGTGAGGGCTGAGCTTTTCCAGCAATTTTGTTCTTGTTCCTGATTTTACTGTATCCACAGTTCCTTTTAGTTTTTACTTTTTTTTAGTGTTTATCTACAGGGGGCTCTGAATGTCAGGGTTTATACACTGGGGTTCCTGTGTTTTCGGCTTTATTTCACGGGTGCTGCTTGTTTTCGGAGGCTCTATTCTTTAGTGTTCATTTGCAGGGCCATCTGTGTTTGGGGTTTATTCACAGTGAGCTTCGTGTTTTAGGAGTAATTTAGTGGGTTCTGTGTGTTCGGACTTAGATACGGGGGCTCTGTTTTCGGGTTTAGTGAAAGGGGCCTTTTTTTTAAGGAGTTATTTACAGGGCGCTCCATGTTTTAGGGTTGGACATCAGCGACCATCTCACAATGATCACTCCCACAGATCTGACCCGCCGACAGTCCTGCAATCTGTTAGTCCTGAGCATCTAATCATGCAGCACTCCCATCAATTCTGACCCTCTGATAAAGAGGCACTTTCTCAGACCAACACAGTGACAATGCCACAATTCCTCACTACTGACAAAGTACGAACTTCTGACAGAGGTAATTCCTCAGTATTGAGCCTCCAATAGAAATGCAATACTTCCGTACTGACCTTGTGAATGTGTTGCTCACCATTAATTCTGAACCTGTTCCAATGAAGCTCCTCCTCTGTGTTCAGTCTCTCATAATAATGCACTCTGGCTGTTCTGATCCTCTGACAATGCTGCAATTATGTATGAATTATTATCTTGTATTATCAGTACAGGACTCCCTCAATGCTTCCTCCATTACACTGAGGTCTATCCTTGAAATAGGCTCCAACAAACCTGCTCTTATTTAACGGGCCAGGCATTGCTTCACTTGTGCAGATTTTGTCAAGTCCTGCTGATGTTTCTGGGAGGACTTTTTCTGACACCTCAGAATTGACCCCTGACAATGTTGCACTCCCCCCTCACGAATGACCGCACCTGAGCTGCAATACCTCGGGGCTAACCTCCTAATTATGTAGCACCCATGAATTCTAAGCCCCTAAAATGAGATGCTGCCTCAGTATTGACCCTCTGTTACTCATGCACCAAGTCAGAACAACCCTCCAGCAATGTGACCCTGCCTCAGAACTGACACTGAGAATGAGGCACTCCTTCAGCACTGCATCTCTAATCATTCATTACATTGAGACATTCCTTGTGTACTGACCCTTTGAACAATCAGGCATTCCCTCAGTACTGACAGTCTGACGATTGTGCACTCCCTCGGTACTGGACCTCTGATAATGAGGCACTCCCGTAGTACTGACCTCTCATACACCTGTAACACCTCAGCCCTTCTGCTCTGACAGTGCTGATCTCCTGACAATGAGGAGCTCCATCAGATTTGACCACCTGACAGAACTGCAATACCTTAGTATTGCCCCTGTAATCAAGTGGCACTCCCTCAATTCTGACCCGATCACAATGAGGCTCTGCCCCTACGGAGTGCCTGAAAATGATGAAATCGCTCAGTGCAGACCCTGTGACAATGAGGCCCTCTCTCATTCTGACCATCTCACAATGCTGCAATACATCATTACTGATTGTGTAATGTGTGGGTCTCTCGCAATTCGAACCCATTTTTCATGAGGCACTGCGTCAGTCTTGACGCTGTGACAATAAAACAGCCCCACAGTTCTGATACGCTGACAGTGATTCAATACCTCCGTACTGACCCTCTGACAACGAGTCAGTGCCTCAGAACTGTCCCCCTGACAATAAGGGAAACCGTCATACTGACCCACTGCTTCTGAGGCCCTTCCTCCACACTGACATCCCAGTGCAAAACTATTTCAGTACTGGCCCTTGAAATGTGAGCAACTTCCTTAATTCTGTCCCCCTTAAATGGCAGCACTCCCTCAGCATTGACCCTTTGACAATAACGCACTCCCACATTTCTGACCCTGTGACAATGAGGCACTCCCTACCCCTGATGCTCAGACAGCGCTTCAATACCTCAGGACTGATACTCTGGCAATGAGGCACTCTGTCAGGACTGACCCCAGGATAGAACTGTAATATGTCACAACTGACTTGATAATTGTTTAGCAGCCTCAGTCTGACCCCACGACAATGAGGCACTGGATCAGTATGGATCGCCTCTGACAAATGCGCTCCATCAGAACGAAACCTCTCACAAAGAGGGACTGCCTCAAGACAATGCTGTGATTGAGTCAATCCCTTAGCCCTGAATCTCTGATCATGTGGCTCTGTCTCAGCTCTGTCACGATTACCTTGAGACTTACCCTCCGTAATGTTCCTCTAACAATGAGGCACTTCCTCAACACTGACCATCCAGCATGGAGTCACTGCCTCAGGACTGACTACTTGACAACGAGACACTGGTTAAGAACTGACCTGCTCACAGAGCTGCAATACCTCAGTTCTGACCCTCTCATCAAGGGACACTATCTGAATTCTGACACCTGCATAATGAGGCACTGCCTCAGCGTTCACCCTCTGGCAAACTCCTGAGGACCCCCTGTAAAGACTGACAGTCTCCCTGGACGTCCTATAAATACTGACAGTCTCTCCTGGACCCACAATGAACACTGACACACTCCCCAGGGACTCTTTGTAAATACCCACACACACACACACACACACACACATACACAGGGACACCCTGTAAATATTGACACACACACACAACCTGTGACACCCTGTAAATATTGACACACGACCTGGTAATCCCCTGTCAAGACCAACAGAGTCCCCGGGGACACACTGTAAATATTGACACATCTGTGTGACCCCCTGGAAATACTGACAAAGCCCCTGAAATCACCTGTAAAACTGACACACTCCGTGGGACCCCCTGGAAATATTGACACAGTCCCAGCAAATCCTGAAAATACTGACAGTCCCTGGGACCCTCTGCAAAGACTGACGCATTTCCCGGGGCCTCCTTTAAATACTGAAAAATTCCCGCGACCTACAGGGGTTCAGGGACTGTGTCAGTATTGACAGGGGCTCTTGGTGAGAGTGTCAGTATTTACAGGGTGTTCCGGGGAATTTGTAATTATTTACAGGTGCTCCCGGGAGTGTGTCAGTAGTTACAGGCGGTCCCATGGAGGGTCAGTATTTACAGGGCATCTCAGGGATTGTGTCAGGATTGACAGGGAGACTTGGGGAGAGCGTCAGTAGTTCCAGGGGGGCCCGTGGACTTTGTTTTTTCAGCGGGTGTTAGGGAGAGCTACAGTATTTCACGGTGGTCCCAGGGAGTGTGCCAGTGTTTACAGGGATTCCAGGGGAGTGTGTCAGTATGCACCGAGCCCCTATAAATTCTGACACGCTCCGCAGGACTCCCTGTAAATACTGACATCGTACCTGAGAATCCCTGAAAATGCCACCACACTCCCAGGGACCCTCTGTAAACGCTGACACATTTCCCAGGGCCCGCTTATTACACTGAAAAATTCCCTCGGCCTCCTCTGTATACTGACACACATACCCGGACCCTTGTACGTGTAGACACACTCTGCGCAACTAACCACAAATACTGGGATATCCCGTAAATACCGACACACACCTCACGACACACTGTAACTACTGTCACATTCCCTGGAATCCGCTGTAAATACTGAGAAACTCCCTGGGGCTGCATGTAAATACGGACACATTTCCCAAGGACCCCTCTAAACACGAACACATTCCCTGGGACTTCACCGAAACACTGACACATTCCACGGAACCCCCGTAAACACTGATAAACTCCCACGACCCCCTGGAAATAATTACACATTCCCCATTCCCCCTGTAAATACCGATACACAGCCCGGAACTCCCGTAAACACTGACACACTCCACCCCCGGATACCGATACTCTCCCTGGGACACCCTGCAAATACTGATGCAATCACCGGGACCCCTGTAAATTCTGTCACACTCCTCGGGAAGCCCTCTAAATACTGACATATTCCCTCGACACCCTTTAAATACTGGCAAAGTCCCAGAGAACACCTGAAAATACTGCCACACTCCCCAGGACCCTTTGTAAATACTGATATATTCCCCGGGACCAGCTGCAAATATTGACACATTCCCTGTCCCCGCTTTTAGTACTGAGAAACTCCCTGGGACTCCCTGTATATAATGACACATTTCCCAGGGTCCCCTCTAAACACTGACACATTCCCCAGGAGCTCCTCGAAATACGGACACACAGCCCCAGATCCCTGTACAGACAAACTCCCTGCGACCCACTGTAAGTCTTGACATACTCCCTGAGACCCCCTGGAAATACCGACACACCACCCCTCCCGGGACCCCCTGGAAATACCAAAACACTGTAGGGATTCTCTGATTCTATTCTCTGATGCCCTTGTCCTGTGAATGAATAAATAAAGAAACCTGGTGAAGCCGCCAAACAGCATAGCCAGCAAGTGATAGACACAGCAAAGTGATCCCACCATCAATGGATCAAATCTGAGCTCTGCAGTCCTGCCACACCTCGTCATTTACTGTGGTGCACAATTAAACAACTGATTGGACGTGAAGACTCTACACATATCCCCATCCTCAATGATGGAAGAGCCCAGCACATCAGTGCAAAAGATAAGGCTGAAGTATTCATAGCAATCTTCAGCCAGAAGGGCCAAGTGGATGATTCATCTCGGGCTCCGCCAGCATCACAGATACCGGTCTTCAGTAAATTCAATTCACCCCACGTGATGTCAGGAAACACTTGGAGACACTGGATACTGCAAAGGTCACAGGCCCTGACAATATTCTGGCAATAATACTGAAGACTTGTGCTCCAGAACGTGCCGCTCCCCGTGCCAAGCTGTTGCAGTGCAGTTTCAACACTGGTATCTACCCGACAATGTGGAAAATTGCCCACGTATGTGCTGTATTTAAAACATAGGACAAATCCAACCTGGCCATATACTGCCCTATCAGGCTGCACTCAATCATCAGGAAAGTGATAGAAGGTGTCAGTAACATTGTTCTCAAGCAGCACCTGCTCAGCGACGGCCAGTTTGGGTTACGTCAGGGCAGCTCAGCTCCTGACCTCATTACAGCCTTGGTTCAAACATGGACAATACAGCTGCATTCCAGAGGGGAAGTGAGAGCTCCAGCCCTTTACAACAAGACTACATTTGACCAAATGTGGCATCAAGAAGCCCGAGCAAAACTGGACTCAATGGGTATAAGGGGACAAATTCTCCACTTGCTGGAGTCATACCTGGCACGCAGAAAAATGAATGATCTTATTGGAGGTCAGATATCTTAGCTCCAGGGGATCCCTGCAGGAGTTTCTCGTGGCAGTGTCCGAGATATAACCATCTTCAGCTGCTTCATCAATGAACTTGCGTTCATCATAAGGCCAGAAGTTGGGATGTTCCTGATGATTGCACAATGTTCAGCATCATTCATGATTCCTCAGATCCTAAAGCAGTCCTTGTCCAAATGCAACTCGATCTGGGCAATACCCAGGCTTGGTCAGACAAGTGGAAGTTACGTTCACACCACAGAAATACCAGGCAATGACCGTCACCAACAAGAGACAACCACCCCTTGACAAACAATTTGTTACATTCACTGCATCCCACACTGTCACCGTCATGGGGGTGAGCTTTGAACAAAAACTGAACCAGACGCACCACATAAACACAGTGACTACAAGAGCAGGTCAGAGGTGAGGAATGCTGCGGCGACTAACCCACCTCCTGATTCCCCAGAACGTGTCCACTGTCTGCAAGGCATAATTCAGGACTGTGATGGAACGCTCCCGATTTACCAGGATGGCTGCATCTGTAACAACATGCAAGAAGCTTGACTCCATCCAGGACAAAGCAGCCCAGTTGACTGGCACGATATCGACAATCATCCACTCCCTCCACCACCAATGATGAGCGGCCTCAGCAGCACTGTGTACGATCCACAAGATGCACGGCAGAAATTCGCCAAAGCTCCTCATGCAGTCCCTTCCAAACCCATGACAGCTTCCATCTCGAAGGACAAGGGCATCAAGTACACGGGAACACCTCCTTCAATCCCACTCCAAGCCACTCGTGATTCTGATTTAGAAATATATCCGGAATCCTTCACTGCGACTGTTCAAAAGATGGGAATTCCCTCCCTCATGGCACTGTGGGGGCAACCCACAACAGGCGAACTGCAGCGGTTCGAGAAGGCAGCTCACCACCAACATCTCCAGGGCAATTAGGGATGGGCAATAAATGCTGGACCAGTCAGTGACACACACATCCAACAAATAATTGAAGAAACAAACTCTTATTAATTAGTGATTTTTCACAGTCTCACAGCCAGCCATGCCTCATATACACACATCTTAGTGACAATGTGGTGACCGTAACCAGACCCACAGTGAGCCTGGGCTCATCCACACTCCTCCCAGTCACATTTCTGATTTGAAAAATACACCTTTTTCACAAGAAATCTCTTTGTATATGTGCAATGTCACAACTGCAGTTGCGTTCTGTCCAGCTGCATATCAAATAAACAAATAAAGCATTGGACTTTGGCTCCACCCAATGAACCAAAGACCTCTCTTAGACATACAACAAAAATATTTACATACATGTGAGACACGGGGAGGGTCCGACAACTGAATGGACCCTCATTTACCTTCAGCAGGAAAACCTCAGACAGTGGTCCTTCCCGACTGTGCCTCGGCAGCAGCAGCCCCATCGTCCCAGTTATGCCCCAAGCTTTTAGTGCATCCCAGTTATGCCTCGTGGACACACCACCTGGTTACTGACAGGGAGCCTGGCAGCATCTACACGCTTCCGCGTCATGATGCGGTGACTGTAAATGGTCTCACAGTGGCCCTGGCCTCATTCGCACAACTCACAGGAAGTCCTACTTGACTGTAAACGGTCTGACAATTGCCCTCACCTCATTGACACACCTCCAGTAATTATACAGGGACACAAAACAGTCTCACACCGAGCATGGCCTTATTTACACTCCTCCCAGAAACTAAACAGTGATTGTAAACAGTATCACAGTGGGCCTGGCCTCATCTCCATGCTTCCGACTTACTATACGGTGACTGTGAACAGTCTCACAGCAAGTCTGTCCTCATCCGTGCACCTCCCAATAACTATATGCTGAAGGTAAACATTGAGCCTGGCCTCATCCACACACTCCCTGTAGCTATACGGTAACTGTAAAAGGTCTCACACTGAGCCGAGAGAGAGTAGGAACTGCTCATGCTGGAGTCTGCGATAACTGGGTGTGGGCTGGATGAACACAGCACGACAGCCAGCATCAGAGCAGCAGGAAAGCTGATGTTTCGGGTTTCACCCACAGCCACTTCCAGGGCAGTGCACTGTGGCACAGGCCAACAAGGCGCACATAAACAATCTGACAGGATTCTCACCACCCGCCAATCTATGTTTTGTTGTTTGTTGGAAAGTTCTGATGATGAGACATTGTACCAAATGACTTTGTCAGTCTGCTCTGGGAACCACACGACAGGATCCAGCCTCTCCTTTTCCCACGGGATCTCGAGCATGCTGCGTGCTGACCACGACCTGATGGACTGGCGGTCAGACGTTTGTTTCTTTGCAAATTTCACAACAAAGGACATATGTTATAGAACGGTCCAACTACTTGGAGCTTTCCGTGGCAGAGAGGCCAGTCCCTTCGTTCGCAACACTGGGATCAGGTCGGAACTCAGTACATAGTGACACTTGGTCTTTGCGTACTGAGAGTCTACACACAGCTTAATGCACAACAAGGTGGACATCAGGATGAGGGTGACATTGGGTACGTTCTTCCCCCACTTAGCCAGAGCTTAGTACATGGAGTTGTTGCAGACACGGTCTATCTTAGGCTTCCAGTAGGAATGGAAGATGGCTCGGATGAGGGAAACAGTGCAGTGTGGGTGATGGGCCAGAACTGTGCCATGCACAACAACAGAGTGCCTCACACCTGATGACCAGGATTTGACCCACAATGTGCACCTCCCAAGGCTTTCTGCACGCCCCAGGCTCTCTGAACTGTGTGCCCAGCACTTTTGGGTAATCTGCCCTGACGGTGAAGGGAATGAAGGGTCATTCAGGCCAGATCCCAAAGAACATGGCCTCACTCTTGTCTCGATTTACCGTGGCTCCCGAGGCCAGTTTGAAAGGGTCACAGCTGCTCATGAACCTGCGCACTGACACTGGGGCTGAGCAGAGTTTGGTGACATTGTTATCTTACAGGGACGCTTTGGCCTGCAGGCCCGCTCTACCTGGAATAATCACACTTCTCAGGCTCACATCCTTACTGATGGACTCAGCAAAGGGCTCGATAGAGTGGGCAGCCCTGCCAGACCCTGGATCTGATGGGTAAGCTCTGTGATTCCCATACGCAGATTGAGACTGCGCTAATGATGTCGGTGCAGATCTGTCGGGCCCAATTGCAGATTCTCTCCCCAAAGCCCATTTTATAAAGCACATCCCACATGTTGGTCTGCAATATCCTGCCAAAGGCCTTCTCTTGGTCCAGGCTGATGAGGCAGGTATCCACCCCTCTGTTCTGCCTGCCGGTGATCGTATCCCTAGGAGCGCGAGGCTCTCAGAGATCGTCCTGTCCCCTGCAGCACAGGTTTGGTCAGGGTCAATCACCAATCGCAGAGCAGACCTGACCCAGTTACACATGACTGAGACAGGATTTTGTAGGCTGCACTCGCCAATTATCTTGGTCGCTGATTTCTAACTTCCTCCCTCACTCCCTTCCACTTGTAGGTCAGGGTGATGATACCATTCCTCATGGATTTGCGCATTGTACCTGACAGAAGCATACTGTCGTACAGCTCCAGCAGCCTGAAGGATGAACAGAGCTCGATACGTTTGTCTCAATCTGACATCCTGACAACACCAAGCTCCAGCAGGCCCTGGCCACTCAACCCCCAAAGAGCTGAATACAACTCAGCTGGAAAGGCATCACCTCCCACAGTTTTATTCTTTTCTAAGGACTCGAAGGCCTTCCCCAGCTCATCCAGAGATAATGGTCAGTCCAGGCTCTCCTGCTTGGTGTTGTCAAAGACCCCCAGGATCGAGGACAGGAATGACTGGGAGTCACGGCACTGTCTGTGGGCAGAGTGTCAAAGGGACTGGCTTAAAAGGATTTGCTGAGCTTCAGGATGTCAGATTGAGACAAACTTATCGAGCTATGTTCATCCTTCAGGCTACTGAGCACAGAGCTCTCCTTGAGCCTCTTCAAGAAGGAATGTGAACACATCTCATTAGGTCACCTGCAGCTGTAAAGGACACTGATTCAGCCTCCATTGGAATACTGTTTCTAATTCCAGTCTCCCTGCTGTCGGAAAGATGTTGTGAAACCGGAAAGGATTCAGAAAAGATTTAGGTGTGAGCGGGTCAGGACTGCAGGCGCTAGTCGGTGTGAGCGGGTCACGACTGCAGGGGTAGGTCGCTGCGAGTGGGTCAGAACGGAGGGGACAATTCGCTGTTAGCGGGTCAGGACGGATGGGGAAAGTCGCTGTGAGCGGGGCAGGACAGAGGGGGCAAGTTGCTGAGAGCGGGTCAGGACTGGAGGGGGCAATTCGTTGTGAGCATTTCACTGAGGCACTGTCTCCCATTTCCATCTGTCAGTGCATCCCATTTGTCTCAGTCACTGCATCCCTATTTCCCTCCGACACTGCATCCCTATTTCACTCAGTCACTGCATCCCAATTCACTCAGTCACTGCATCGCATTTCACTCAGTCACTGCATCCCATTTCACTCAGTCACTGCATCCCATTTCACTCAGTCACTGCATCCATGCTGCATGGTCTATGCTATGTATAAATGTGGCATAAAATCCTGACTTGAATGTTCATTTCCTCTTGTAATAACATGTGGCATCATTAGCATCCTTAATCACTTGCATTTAATCGGAAAGCCTGGTACAAACACCAGATAACATGACAGTCCGAACAGAACGCATTTTCCAATGCTTTAAACATATAGTCACGTGTGTCTCAGTGAATAAAAATCCTCCTCATTTTACCGCAATTAAATCTCATAATAAAGCGAGTATGTCTGAAAGTCGTCTCATCCGAAGGAAACCAGACTTGCTCCAGGAAAGCTGCTAAAATATATCAAGAAAAATATATATGAAATGATTCTAGAAATTTCTGCAACACAAAGATCAAAGGAAACAATAGTTTGATGAACACACTGTTAAGTGTTGCACTTACACATCACATTTTGGAAAACAAACCACACTGATTTTCTACTTTATAAAAAAAATTGTTCCAAGTCTTCATTATGCAGCACTGCAGTGAACTGAAAAGGTGTAGAATTTTAACATGCATAGAAAGTATGTGCAGAAGTTAAAACAAACAAAAAAAAGCCACTTCTGTCCTAAAAAGACAATATTATATTACAAAAAGGCAGGGAAGTTTGAGAACACAGCATCATGCTACCTGCAGAGATAGAGTTTTGCCTGCGTCATAGGGCCGATCAGGGATGGCATAGGGAACTTGTGTGTGGAGCCTGAGGAGGGAGGGGAAGCCCTAAATGAGTTTTTTGCTTCTGTCTTTACGAAAGAAACGAACTTTGTAGTGAATGAAACCTTTGAAGAGCAGGTGTGCATGCTGGAATGGATAGAGATAGACGAAGCTGATGTGCTGAAAATTTTGTCAAACATTAAGATTGACAAGTCGCCAGGCCCGGCTCAGATTTGTCCTCGGCTGCTTTGGGAAGCGAGAAATGCAATTGCTTCGCCACTTGCGAAGATCTTTGCATCCTCGCTCTCCACTGGAGTCGTACCTGAGGACTGGAGAGAGGCAAATGTAATTCCTCTCTTCAAGAAAGGAAATAGGGAAATCCCTGGCAATTATAGACCGCTAAGTCTCACGTCTGTCGTCTGCAAGGTGTTAGAAAGGATTCTGAGGGATAAGATTTATGACCATCTGGAAGAGCATGGTTTGATCAAATACAGTCAACATGGCTTTGTGAGGGGTAGGTCATGCCTTACAAACCTTATCGAGTTTTTTGAGGATGTGACTAGAAAGGTTGATGAGGGTCGAGCTGTGGATGTGGTGTATATGGACTTCAGTAAGGCATTTGATAAGGTTCCCCATGGTAGGCTCATTCAGAAGGTCAGGAGGAATGGGATACAGGGGAACTTAGCTGCTTGGATACAGAATTGGCTGGCCAACAGAAGACAGCGAGTGGTAGTAGAAGGAAAATATTCTGCCTGGAAGTCAGTGGTGAGTGGAGTTCCACAGGGCTCTGTCCTTGGGCCTCTACTGTTTGTAATTTTTATTAATGACTTGGACGAGGGAATTGAAGGATGGGTCAGCAAGTTCGCAGACGACACAAAGGTCGGAGGTGTCGTTGGCAGTGTAGAGGGCTGCTGTAGGCTGCAGCGGGACATTGACAGGATGCAGAGATGGGCTGAGAGGTGGCAGATGGAGTTCAACCTGGATAAATGCGAGGTGATGCATTTTGGAAGGTCGAATTTGAAAGCTGAGTACAGGATTAAGGATAGGATTCTTGGCAGCGTGGAGGAACAGAGGGATCTTGGTGTGCAGATACATAGATCCCTTAAAATGGCCACCCAAGTGGACAGGGTTGTTAAGAAAGCATATGGTGTTTTGGCTTTCAGTTACAGGGGGATTGAGTTTCAGAGTCGTGAGATCTTGTTGCAGCTCTATAAAACTTTGGTTAGACCGCACTTGGAATACTGCGTCCAGTTCTGGGCGCCCTATTATAGGAAAGATGTGGATGCTTTGGAGAGGGTTCAGAGGAGGTTTACCAGGATGCTGCCTGGACTGGAGGGCTTATCTTATGAAGAGAGGTTGACTGAGCTCGGTCTCTTTTCATGGGAGAAAAGGAGGAGGAGAGGGGACCTAATTGAGGTATACAAGATAACGAGAGGCATAGATAGAGTTGATAGCCAGAGACTATTTCCCAGGGCAGAAATGGCTAGCACGAGGGGTCATAGTTTTAAGCTGGTTGGTGGAAAGGAAAGAGGGGATGTCAGAGGCAGGTTCTTTACGCAGAGAGTTGTGAGAGCATGGAATGCGTTGCCAGCAGCAGTTGTGGAAGCAAGGTCATTGGGGTCATTTGAGAGACTGCTGGACATGTATATGGTCACAGAAATTTGAGGGTGCATACATGAGGATCAATGGTCGGCACAACATTGTGGGCTGAAGGGCCTTTTCTGTGCTGTACTGTTCTATGTTCTAACTGTGGGCACTGTAAATCAGCAACAAAAGCAGAAGTTGCTGGAAAAGCTCAGCAGGTCTGGCAGCATCAGTGAAGAGTGAGATCTGAGGAAGGGTCACAGGACGCGAAACATTAACTCTGACATTGTCTATGTCATAGTGAGTTATGTCTATTGCTTCAGCAAAATCCAACCAACTCTGAATGAAAATCAATGCTTAAGAAATATCCAAAACATCCGCTGTCCCCGTTGTGGCTTCCTCCACATTGGGGAAACGATGCAGAGGCTTGGGGGCCGCTTTTCAGAACACCTACGCTCAGTTTGCAATAAACAACTGCACCTCCCAGTCACGAACCATTTCAACTCCCCCCTCCCATTCCTGAGAGGACATGTCCAACCTGGACCTCCTGCAGTGCCATAATGACGCCACCCGAAGGTTGCAGGAACAGCAACTCATATTCTGCTTGGGAACCCTGCAGCCCAATGGTATCAGTGTGGATTTCACAAGCTTCCAAATCTCCTGTCCTGCCACTGCATCCCAAAACCAGCCCAGCTCGTCCCTGCCTCCCAAACCTATTCTTCCTCTCACCCATCCCCCCTCCCACCTCATGCCGCACCCCTATTTCCCCTCATCCCGCTCCCTTGACCTGTCTGGCCTCCCCAGACTGACCTATCCCCTCCCTGCCTCCCTACCCATACTCTCCTCTCCACCTATCTTCTCCTCCATCCATCTTCCATCCGCCTCCCCCTCTCTCCCTATTTATTCCAGAACCCGCACCCCCTCCCCATTTTCTGAAGAAGGTTCTCGGCCCGAAACGTCAGCTTTTGTGCTCCTGAGATGCTGCTTGGCCTGCTGTCTTCATCCAGTTCCACACGGTGTTATCTCGCATTCTCCAGCATCTGCAGTTCCCATTATCTCTCCAAAACAAAGGCTGCTGTCTTTCAAAACCCAATCTCAGATTTTGCAGATAGTCCTCACCCTGAAAAAATACCAAATATGTATAAACAGGAAAACTGGAGGTGAAACCATTCAAAAAATTTTCATTGGCACAACAAATGTTCCAACTGTAAAAGCAGGTTAAGCACCTGTATATAAGGAAACTTTAAACAGACACTTACAGCCAACAAATGTGAGAAATTTCCATTTCTTGCTGGATTACCAATTTTGCTGTTGGGAAAATAGGCCTAGGCTTAGCAATGTAAATTCAAACAAGATAGCCCCCTCTCAGAACTCAACACTCAGTCGTAGAGTTCTGTTTTCACAGGTTGGCGTATAATAGCATCAAGCACAATACACCAAATCTTCTTTGGTTCCTTTTCCTTCCATAAAACTGCTTTTAGTAGATGCGCACAGAAATCATTTTATACACGTTGAACAGTTGGTAAGTTCAAGAGGCCAGTTCCAGCACTTCGACTTGCATCTGCTTCATCATCAAAACAGAACAAAATAAAGACCCACTCTTTGTAAGTCACGTTTTCCATTTTTAGTGACAAGGTGAAGTGCGAGAACTGCTCACTTGATGTTAAAAACTCCTAAGTATGTACCTATATATTTCAATTCTGTGAAATATGTGGAATGAGTTCGAGAGAAGGATTAATTTTCTTGTGCTGGGAGAGAGCTGGGACAGATAAAATAGGTTGAATGGCCTCCTCCCATGCTAAAAATGTCCATAACTGTTCTTGGCCCTGCGAAATTCAAGTGGCCATCCTTTCATTCTGACTGTGAGACGCAGCATGTTACGATAGATGGCACAATGAAGAAATCCTTTGTTATTAATGAATTTTTCAGCACTAGGCATTCTTCCGAAGTCAAATGTTCGATATGTACCTGTTGCACTGACTTGGTTCCAAACAGTTATAATGTGGAGGTGCTGGTGTTGGACTAGGATAGACAAAGTCAGAGCTCACATGACATCAGGTTATAATCTGACAGGTTTATTTGAAATCACACAAGCTTTGGGAGTGCAGTCCCTTCATCAGGTGCGGTCAGGGAGGTAAACACACAGACACACAATTGATAAGCAGACAGATCAAAACATCCTGCAACTGGTGTGAGTGGAGTGTCAGATAATAAATCTTCATCCAGGATGTTTGTTTGTTTGCAGATATTTTGTTGAAGAAACACACAACTTGTAGTTGCAGTCAGTGTGGTATCTTATAAATTCTTGCTTTTGAAACAAAGGTTAAAACTCTCAGACAGATTCTGAACACAAGCCTCTAAACTTCAAGTCAGAGTCTGACCTGAGATGTCACCTTTTGTACATTCCTGTTGCGCTGCCTGATTATCATGACAACACAGCACTGACATTGACTTTATAAACGCTTTACTTGCCTCTAACACTCTTGGTCACCTGTATAGAGTTATTATCTGACACTCCACTCACGCCAATTCTATGATCTTTTGATCTCTCTGCTTATAAGCTGTGTCTCTCTGTGGTCACCTCACGAACTGCACCTGATGAAGGGGCTGCACTCCAAAAGCTTGTGTGATTTCAAATGAACCTGTTGGACTATAAGCTGGTGTCATTTGACTTCTGACTTCAAACACTTATAGAATGTGTTTTCAATCCTACCGTGACTTGACAATAAGTCAACTTCTTAAAATTTATAAAATGAGAATGTCAAGTGAAGTATGTCTAACCTTGAGCGTTTAAAAAAGGAAATATTACAACCACAGTCCAGTCAGACAGTAAAGACAGAAGGAATGATTGAATCGACTGTGTCTGACACCACACAATTAATCCCCCTGATGGAAGAAAGGTTGGCTGCGTTCTCTTTCTTCAGGAGCGTCCAGCTCATACCACCTTACGACTGCTTGTTTTATTCATCTGATGTTCCATCTAATTCCTTGCAGTCTTGGTCAAACCTTCATGTAATTTATTCAAATTTTCAATGAAATAAATTTAACTTTATATTCCACAATTTTAACATCTCCTTTTAAGGTTTGAACAGTTCAGTTCGTACAGTGCACATGTTGTGTTATTAATTGGAGAACATGGTGGAAAAATCAAGATATATTGACAAGTAAACAAATGGCTAACTTCTGTTTCCTTGTCAGTAATGCCTTTTGAACAGAACATTAAGTTGCGCAACTATGTAGAGATAACAATTTAAAACTGGGAAGACCACTTTGTGGTCCCCACACCAATCTCTATTCACTACCTACTGATTGCATTACTCCGCCTTGGCAACAATGTAATATTACGCTTGTCTCAGCACAACCTTGGCATCTTGTTTATCCCATGATGAACGTCCGACCACACATTCATGCAATCCCTAAAGCTGTCTCTTTACATCTTTTCAATCCTGCCAACCTGTCTCTTGTCTTGGCTCATTAGCAGTGAAACCTTCATCTGGAACTACTTCACTTCTGGACCTGACAATTCCAATGCATTCCCTGTTGGAGTCCCACATTTGCCCATTGAAAACTTGACGTCGTCTAAAACTCCACTGCCCGAGTCTCACCTTGAACCAAATCCTCTTCTCTGTACTTTCTACCTGACTGATACTATTAACAGTAATTTTATTAAATTCTCATTTTTGTTTACAAATCGTTCCTTGGCTATGCCTATCGCTATTTTCGTAATCTCCACCAGTCCAACTATACTTCAGGATATCTGCACTCGTCTAATTATGTCCTCTTGCCCACTCTTGATTTTAAACGGCCCACTACTAGTTGCCAAACATTTAATTGTGTCGGCTTCAAACCCAAGAAGAGACTTCCTGCACCTTCAGCGAGCAAACTCACATCCCGAACCTCAACCCGAGCAACAAATCTTCTCAAAACTCGCTAACTTCCTACACCTCTTAGCCTCTGTACGTTTTCTCTTTTAAGGCACTTTTTAAAACAATCCTCTTTCATCAAGCTCTTGACCGTCAGAACTAACAACTTAATAAGGCTCAGTTGTATTCTGGGATTGTGAATACTCCTTTCAGACGCCTTCAAAGTTTCCCTCCATTAAAGAGATTTTATAAGTGGTTCAAGTCATTGCCAAGCAGAGGGGGACGAATTGGGGAGTTACTTCAAAGAGCTATGATATGCCAAACGACCTCCTTCCACACTGGCCAACTCTGATTCTACAAAAACAAAAATGATTTTCAGACTTGGGAAGATCCCTCAAAAATGTCACAAGTAACCAGCTTTTGGGCAGAGTCGAGCTGCTGAGATGATAGACCAGGATTTAGGGGTACTAGGAGTGATAATATGCTAAACACAATTAAATTTTGAGGTTGTAGAATGATGTGGTCTTCATCATTTTTGACACTTGGACCATTTTCCTTCCTTTCCACAGAACAAGTCAAATAGCGGCAGCACAATGTTGCATGGCCGCTCAAGCCTGCTCCACCGTCGATGATGATTGTGGCTGGTCTTCCACATCAATTAAACTTTTGCTCATATCTCATCCTCTTCTCAAAACATCGATCTATTCACGTGTAGTATCCCTCTCGCTAACTTCATGAGAATTCATTCCAATCACTGAACTCCTAACGCTGACCCACCCCAGGTCAAAAAATTCAGCTGAGATCAGGAACTGATCTCGCCTGTATGGCTGAGCTGGCTTTTAAAAAGTTTGCCAGTGAGAGAGTCCCAGTGAGAAACATTCATTAAAAAAAATAATTGCATGGATTGCTCTCCAATCCTCAACTCTATTCAAATTCAGTTGGTTTGTGATGCAGAGTGATGCCCTGCAGAGAGGGCTCAATTGCCGTACCAGTGAGCTTACCACAAAGGGTCTTCGCCTCAACCGCTCTACTTGACTGAGGCATGGTGATCTTCAGGTTAAATCATAACCAGTTGTCTCTCTCTAAGGAGTCGCCAAATGGCGTGCTCAGACTTGACCTTTAACCCTGATAACATGGCAACAAGCAGATAACTCAGCTGATGTCACTGACTAACAGAATCCTCAATTATACTGATATTCATGTTGTGATACCATCAGAAGGCATGCTCAACTAAGTTTTAATTTGCAAATTCAGTTAACAACCATTCAATCAATATTACTGAAGTACTCATATTACTGATCGTCTCGATACAACATTCTGGTTACATCTGTTCATAAGTGAAGTGTAATGTAATTGCACTTACTGTGGTTTTATCAATGTGATCCTGCAATGAGTCAAGAAGCAGGTCACCCACAGGTTGCCAATCAGTGTGGACCCCCTCAGCTGTTATCACATGAGCCTCAAGATCATCCAGCGCTTTCTGCAGTTCTTGAAGTTTCTCCAACGCCTTTTCCACCTGTTTCTGCCAGTTGCTCGCACGGGTTTTCAATTGCTCCCAATTTTCCTTCACTTCTGTTGACTGTTTGCGGACAGCTTTGGCAATTCTCTGGGCTCTCTCTTCCGGGGTAGGTTCTGGAAATATGAAGTGCAAATAATTTATCAACTGTTCATGATTTTGATCGATAGATTTTCTTTCTAAACCCCTTTCCTTTCAAAGGTCTCTCTGGACTTTCTCCTGAAATTGGGATATATAAGACTGAAGCACATCAATGATAAATTCTGTAATTAGCTAGCAGGTCGTGGAGCCATGAACAGAGAATCACAGAGAACCAATACAAAGCCAAATAAAATTCCGCAGATATTTGAAATTTGTCACTACCAAGGAAGCTTTAAAAAAGGAAAAGGATTAGTGACTAAATGGGTACAATTCTCAACAAAAGATTTGAAAAATCCTTTCAGTGTATCTTTCGTAGCTATGAGACAAACATCCAACACAAACCAACTTTCATCTTTCAGGACTGGCAAGTTAGAATGATAAACCCAAAGTCTACCCTGCATAGTTCTCTCTCGAACTCACTTAATGAGGTTGTTAAGAGATGTAGAGATAACAAAGTGTGCAGCTGGATGAACACAGCAGGCCAAGCAGCATCTGAGGAGCACAAAAGCTGACATGTTGGGCCGAGACCTTTCATCAGAAAAGGGGTAGGGGGAGAGAGTTCTGAAATAAATAGTGAGAGAGGGGGAGGCGGATCAAAGATGGATAGAGGAGAAGATAGGTGGAGAGGAGACAGACAAGTTCAAGAGGTGGGGATGGAGCCAGCAGAGGTGAATGTAGGTGGGGAGGTAGGGAGGGGAGAGGTCAGTCCGGGGAGGACGAACAGGTCTCCGGGGCGGGAAGAGGTTAGGAGGCAGGAAATGGGGGTGGGGTTTGAGGTGGCAGGATGGGATAGGTGGGCTGGTTTTGGGATGCGGGAGGGGGAGGGGTGATTTTGAAGCTTGTGAAGTCCACATTGATACCATGGAGTGCAGGGTTCCCAAGCGCAATATGAGGTGCTGCTCCTGCAACCTTCAGGTGGCATCGTTGTGGCACTGCAGGAGGCCCAGGATGGACATGTTACCTGAGGATTGGTAGGGAGAGTCGAAACAGTTCACGACTGGGAGGTGCAGTTCTTTCGTGCAAACTGAGCACAGGTGAAGCGGTCCCCAAACCTCTGTTTGGTTTCCCCGATGTAGAGGGGGCCACAATGGCAACAGTGGATACAGTCTACCACATTAGCAGATGTGCAGGTAAACATCTGTTTGATGAGGAAATTCTTCCTGGGGCCTGGGATGGTGGGGGAGGTATCGGGACCAGTGAATTTTCAACGTTGTGATGACAACATTTATGGATATGCAGGGAAAAGTGCTGGGTGTCGGGAGTGCTAGAGGGGAGTGTGGAACGGATAAGGGGGTCACCTAAGGGTGGTGGGAAAAACGTCTTTGGTGGTGGGGTCGGATTGCGGATGGCAGAAGGGTCGGAGGACGACGCATTGAATCCAGATGTTGGTGGGGTGGTACGTGAGGGCGACGAGGACACTGTTTTGGTAGTTATTATGGGGTGCGGGTGAGAGGGATGAGTTGCGGGAAACGCGGGTGACACGGTCGAGGGTGTTTTTGACCACTGAGGAGGGGGAAGTTCCGGTCCTTGAACAACCCTCAACAGTTTCTCTTTCAATTCCTCCCACTTCCTACAGACAAAGAGGGTGGCCAGGGTAGCCAAATGGGCCCAAGCTATGCCTGCCTCTTTGTAGGTTACATGGAACGCTCCCTCTTCCGTACCTACACTGGCCCTCAACCCCACCTCTTCCTCCGTTACATTGATGACTGTATCGGCACCGCCTCGTGTTCCCACAAGGGGCTCTAACAGTTCATCCACTTCACCAACACCTTCCTCCCCAACTTGAAGTTAACCTGGACAATCTCTGATACCTGTCTCTCCTACCTGGACCACTCTATTTCCAACCACTGAGAAACAAATATCCATTTCAACTCCACCAATTCCCACAGCTACCAAGATTACACCTCCTCCCACCATATTCCTGCAACAATTCATCCCCTATTCCCCATTCCTTTGCCTCTGCATCTGCACTCACAGGATGAGGTATTCTATTCCCGTATATCTCAGATGTCCTCATTTTTCAAGGACCACAACTTGCCCCGCTCTGTGGTTGATAACGCCCTCGACCGTGTCTCCAGCATTTCCTGCAACAAATCCCTCTCACCCCACCCCGCGACAACAACCAAAACAAAGTCTCCCTCATCCTAACGTACCACCCCACCAACCTCCAGATACAACGCATCATCCTTCGAAACTTTCAGATTCTCTGGGAGGCCACGGAGGAGGTGGCAGAGCCTTTGGCCTTGATCTTTCAATCCTCATTGTCTACAGGTTTAGTACCAGAAGGCTGGAGGGTTGCAAATGTTGTGCCCTTGTTCAAAGAGGGCAGTAGAGATGACCCAGGTAATTATAAACCCAGTGAGCCTTCCGTCTGTTGCAGGAAAAGTTTTGGAAAGGATTATAAGAGATAGGATTTATAATCATCGAGCAAGCACCAATTTGATGGGAGATAGTCGACATGGATTTGTCAAGGGCAGGTCGTGTCTCACAAGCCTCATTGAGTAATTTTGGAAGGTGACCAAGCACGTGGATGAGGGTCGGGCAGTTGACGTGGTGGACATGGACTTCAGTAAAGCCTTCGATAAGGTTCCACATGGTAGGCTATTGGAGAAAACATGGAGACATGGGATTGGGGGAGATTTAGCAGGTCGGATTAGAAACTGGCTTTGGCGAAGGGGGCAACCAGTGGTGGTTGATAGAAAATATTCAGCCTGGAGTCTGGTTACTACTGGTTTGTCTCAAGGATCTGTTTTGGGACCACTGCTGTTTGTCATTTTTAGAAATGACTTGGATGGAGGCATTGGTAGATCGGTTAGTAAGTTTGCAGATGACACTCAAGTCGGTGGAGTGGTGGACAATGTGGAAGAATGTTGCAGGTGACAGGTAGACTTGGATGAACTGCAGAATTGGGCGGAAAGGTGGCAGATGGAGTTCAATGCGGATAAATGTGAGGTGATTCACTTTGGGATGAATAATAGGAAGGCAGAATATTGGGTCAATGGAAAGATTCTTGGTAGTGTTGCTGTGCAGAGGGTGTCCATCTATGTCGATTCCTGAAAATTGCCATCCAGGTTGATAGTGCTGTGAAGGCGGCTTCCGGTGTTTTAGGTTTTATTGGCAGTGGGATTGAGATCCAGAGCAACTGTCCAAAAAACTGGTGCGGTCTCATTGGGAATATTGCGGACAGTTCTGGTCGGCCCATTACAGGAAGGATGCGGAAGCATTGGAAAAGGTGCAGAGGAGATGTTGCCTGGTCCGGAGTGAAGGTCTTCTGAAGAAAGGCAGAGGGACTTGGGTCTGTACTCATTGGAGAGAAGGTGGTTCAGAGGGGATTTAATAGAGACATACAAGATGATCAGTGGATGAGACAGGGTGGACAGTGTGGGTCTTTTTCCGAGGATGATGACGTCAGCTTGTATGAGGGGGCACAGCTAAACAGTGAGGGATAATAGATTTGAGATAGATATCAGAGGCAGGTTCTTTACTCAGAGAGTGGTAAGGATGTGGAACCCCCGTTAGCTCAGCCACATTAGGGGCATTTCAACAGTCCTTGGAGAAGCATATGGATGATAATGGGATCGTGTAGGGGGATGGGCTTAGATTAGTTCACTGGTCCATCCACATCCTCGCAATGAGCCAAAAAGCACACCGTTGTCTCTACTTCCCAGGAGGCTGAGGCAATTGCGTGTGCCCACAAGGGCAACTTTCATTGATGTACCACAGAAAGCATCCTATCTGGATGCATATCACAACAATCCCTAATTATTATGGCTCCTGCCTTTCTTCTTCCAGGCAGAATTGGTTCTGCTTTGTCATAACGAATTTGGGAGAAAATCCACGCTCAGTCTAAGTTAATTCTTCCAACAATTCAGATACCATGGAATACTGAGCAATGAGTTGGTGTGTGAGAAAAAGAGAGAGAGAGAGAGAGGGAGAGAGAGAGAGAGAGAGAGGGAGAGAGAGAGAGAGAGAGAGAGAGAGAGAGAAAGCCAGAGAGGTTGGGGGAGCGGGGGAGGGAGAGAGAGCGCGAGAGAGAGAGAGAGAGCGCGAGAGAGAGAGAGAGAGCGCGAGAGAGAGAGAGAGAGAGCGCGAGAGAGAGAGAGAGAGCGCGAGAGAGAGAGAGAGCGCGAGACAGAGAGAGAGCGCGAGACAGAGAGAGAGCGCGAGACAGAGAGAGAGCGCGAGACAGAGAGAGAGCGCGAGACAGAGAGAGAGCGCGAGACAGAGAGAGAGCGCGAGACAGAGAGAGAGCGCGAGACAGAGAGAGAGCGCGAGAGAGAGAGAGAGAGCGAGAGAGAGAGCGCGAGAGAGAGAGAGCGCCAGAGAGAGACAGCGCCAGAGAGAGAGAGCGCCAGAGAGAGAGAGCGCCAGAGAGAGAGAGCGCCAGAGAGAGAGACAGCGCGAGAGAGAGAGAGCGCGAGAGAGAGAGCGCGAGAGAGAGAGAGCGCGAGAGAGAGAGAGCACGAGCGAGCGAGAGAGCGAGAGAGAGAGCGAGAGAGAGAGCGAGAGAGAGAGATGGGCGATGAGGGAGAGAGGGAGAGACAAATAGACAGAATAGGTGACAGAATGTGAGTGTGTGAGCGCCTGCATCAGACACAGAGAGATGTTGCTGAAGTGGAGATAGTTGAGAGTGTCGATCACCAACAATCTCTCCTGGTCCACCCAGATCGTCGCAATGGGCAAAAAAGCACACCAAATGTCTCTATTTCCCCAGCAGGCTAAGGTAATTTGGAGTGTCCGCAAGGTCAACTTTCATTCATGTACCAGAGAAAGCATCCGATCTGGATGCATGTCACAGCATGGTTTGGCAACAGCTCTTCCGAAGACCACAAGAAACTGCAGAGTCATGAACACAGCATAGTCCATCATGCAAACCAGCCTTCCATTCGTTGATTCCACCTCTACTTCCCGCTGCCTCGGGAAAGAAACTGACATAATGAAAGGCCCTTCTCACCCCACAATTACACTCTCTTCTCCCTTTTTCGGAAGGGAAGATGTAAAAAAAGTTTGTCCACATGCGTGAAAAGATTCAAGAACAGCTTCTTCACCGCTGTTATTGGACATCTGAATAGGACACTGAAAAGCTTAAATCTAATTTTGATCTTGCTCTCTGTGCATCTTCTCTGTAGCTGTCACTATGTTCCGTTTCACTAATGCGCCTTGTTTGATATCACCTGTCTGTACTGCATGCAGAAGAAAACTTTTCACTGTACCTGGGCACATGTGACAATGATGACTCAAGTCAAGATAATAAAATGTGAGGCTGGATGAACACAGCAGGCCAAGCAGCATCTCAGGAGCACAAAAGCTGACGTTTCGGGCCAAGACCCTTCATCAGAGATGCTGCTTGGCCTGCTGTGTTCATCCAGCCTCACATTTTATTATCTTGGATTCTCCAGCATCTGCAGCTCCCATTATCTCTGACTCAAATCAAATTGACTGTGTGCAAGAGAGAGGTGAGCATATGATTGTGCTCAAGAGTGCAAAGACAGTGCATGAAAGTGTGTGTGTGCGCACGACAGAATGTGTGTGCCAGTGACTGTGCTTGAGAGTGTGTGAAAGGGAGTTAGCACAAGAAGGGAGTGTTACAGCATGCATGAGGGAGTGAGTGTGTCTGTAAGTGTGAGTGAGCTTGACAGCAAGTGAATTTGCAAACCTAAGTGTGTGAGGGAGAGATTTGTGGTCGTGTGTGTGTACTTGAGAGTAAGAGCATTGGCAAAAGATCCTGCGACAGTGCATGCAAGCGTGCCACAGAATGTGTGCAAGACCGTGTACGACTGTGTGACGGTATGGAGTATGAATGAGTGAGAATGTGACAGAGTGTGTTCGTGAGAGACTGTGTTCCTGACTTTTTTTTTTGTGTGTGTGTAGTGTGTTTGTGCATGAGGGACAGAATATGCATGTGTAACATAGTGTGACTGTGAACCTCTGTTGGTGCCTGTGAGTGAAGTGATGGGGGAGAACAGGAAGAGGAGAGATAAAGACTGAGAGAGAGAGAGACAGAGAGAGACAGAGAGAGAGACAGAGAGAGAGAGAGAGAGACAGAGAGACAGAGAGAGAGAGACAGAGAGAGAGAGAGAGAGACAGAGAGAGAGAGACAGAGAGAGAGAGACAGAGAGAGAGAGACAGAGAGAGAGAGAGAGACAGAGAGAGAGAGAGAGAGACAGAGAGAGAGAGAGAGAGAGAGCGCATGAGAGAGAGATGAGATGAGGAATTAGAAATAATGGGTGGTCAATACCTGGAGGAAAAAAAGAACAGTGTGTGAGTGTTAAGAGAAGCCGCTGGAAGTGATATGGAGGCTATTGTTTTTTTGATTGTACTAAATGAAAAGCAAGTGTCACCTCTCAGTGTTAGGGGACAGGAGATGTGCATTAGAGAAGGAGATATCGTCAGCCTTGTCAGAGACAGCAGACAAGTTGCAAATGCATAGAAACTGACATTAAAGCTTTCTTGTCAATGTGTAAAGAGGTGAGACAAATATGACGAGTCAATATTGGACCTTTGCACTCAGTAAAATCATGGAATCATGAATCAGAGAATCCATACTGTGTGGAAACAGGTCGGTCAGCCCAACATGTCCACACTGCCCCTCACAGCATCCCACCCAGACCCATCCACCTACAACTCACCTAACCCACACATCACTGAACACCTTGGGAAATTTAGCATGGCCAATCCACCGACCTTGCACATCTTTTGACTGTGGGAGGAAACTCGAGCACCCGGAGAAAACCCATGCAGGCACATGGAGAATGTGCAAACTCCACACACAAAGTCACCAAAGGGTGGAATTGAGACAGTGGTGTTAACCAGAGCCACTGTGCTTTATATTAAGCGAATTCAGCTGCAAGCACTTTTTTTTAAAGAAGGGAAACTTACCATCGTCACAGGATTAGAGTGCTTTCAATCTTCTATCAGCTTTGAGAACCTTATCCATATCTGCCTTCACAAGGGCAAGGTGATGGTAATGGTGTGAGACCGGTTAGTATGCAGCAGCTCGCCGTGCAAAACATTAACGGCACTTTCATTGCTTTTTTCCTAGGGGCATAACAGAAGGACAAGAACATGAAAAAATCCTGAAATCTTTCTCCAATTTCAATCTCAAAGGGACCATCCGTTCCTCAAAAGTCATAACCAAACTGAACATGGGCCTCCTGCAGTGCTACAAATGATGCCACCCCAAAGTTGCAGGAACAGCAACTCATATTCCGCTTGGGAACCCTGCAGCACCATGGACATGGCTGACAGCTCTGTCAACCACGAATGCAAGGAATGCTCAGTTGAGGAAGAATGCAGACATTTTGGAATCCCTCCAGCAGAAGATGATATCATTAGAACAAATGGATCTGCCTGGACAGTCCTGTTTGTAGATTTTGGGAAGTAAGACTCTATTGTTTGTCATCAAGGATATGGTTGAGTGATCATATTCAGACTGAAGAGACCAAGAATGTGAGGCTGGAGAACGGGTGCAGAACCATGCCTCTCGGAATTCCTGCGCGTGTCTATGCTTGGCTTGGGCTACTACGGTTACCTTGTCGCAGTGTCCTCTGAGAGGCGTGATTCTCCACCCATCATGCAACCAACAAACAGATTCAATTGGACCCCCACACACAAACCCATACAGATCAAAACCGGAAATGACAGTACTCATGGTAACAGACTGGACAGTGTCAATTCCAGACAGAGTAGAATAACATCGTTTCATTGGAGGCTGTACTGATGATGTCATCGATCATGGTGACGAAACGTCTGAATGAGAAGAAGCCAGCTCGGCGAGCAAGTTCACAACCTCAATCAGAGAACTGGCTGTTTTGAACTACCTTGTTCAAGAGTTTCAGTTTTGATTTTGAATGTTAAATCTCGCTCCCACATAGGGATGGAGGATTACTGTTAACAGCTGCATTCTAACTAATTCATATCGAATCATTATTGTTTTGACCAGTCTTCGGGTCAGGCTCCCTCGGTGACTGAGTCTCCCAAATTGTTAAGTTCCCTCGTGAAAGACTCCCCTTCTTTGCACACCCAACTAGATCCACCTCAGTTGGTACGAATTAAGCTGATGAAAAAGGATCTTTGTCTTGTGGATACCTTCCTATGTTTCAGAAGGAGTCAAGATAGCTCAGGGTGACACGGTGACTCAGTCGTTAGTAATGCTACCTCACAGCACCAGGGACCCGAGTTCCATTCCAGCCTCGGATGACTGTCTGTGTGGAGTTTGCACATTCTCCCCTTGTCTGTGTGGGTTTCTGCTGGGTGCTCTGGTTTCCTCCCACAGTCCAGAGATGTGCAGGTTAGGTGGACTGGCAATGCTGAATTACCCACAGTGCCCACGGATGTGTAGGTTAGGTACATTAGCCATGGGAAATGCAGGCTGACAGGGATAGAGTAGGGGAATGGGGATGGGTCTAGGTGGGATGCTCTTTGGAGGGTTGCTGTGAGCTTTTTGAACTGAGTGGCCTGTTTCCACACTGGGGATTCGATAAAACTAGCTTCCCCTGAACTCGTGAGAGAGTGAGTTTATCAATTGCTAAATGCAACAAGTCATACGGCACCACAAATATGCACAAGTTAGAAACAAGAAATTAGCTCAAAAACCATAAAAGTTAAGAGGGATACGGATACTTCAGCCTTTGGATTGTTTGTGAAGAATAGAAAGTGGGATGTTGTGGCCACTAAGTTGGGCGATCCCCGTGATGTTGATATGAATTCAGCAGTTCATTTTGAGATTCTTGTTGAAATTCTTTTGACCTTGTTTCCCTTTTGACATTGCCCAGGTTTGCAGAGCTCAGAGCAAGAGATTTTCTTTTCTTCTTACCTGCAGCATAGGGCGATGAAACGGCTGTCCCAGAGCCGTGACCTCCGCAACTCCTGAGACCACACGAGCACATTCGCCCAGGAATACACACGGACTGATACGAAAGAACTATCGGGACAACAATACTCAGCGTGGTACTGGAAAAGACAGCATGTACAAACAGAAAACAGCTGTAAATAGTGTCAAGAGGTGAAATCAAGTGATAAAGCTAAATTCATGGCTCTTTGCTTGCGTGCTCATTGTATTCAGAACAAAATCAACAAATTAATAGCACATTTCTAGGTTGACGGGCATGATTTTATAGCTATTACAAAGACATGGTTACAAGGAGATCAACACTGGAGCTAAGTGCGCAGGGCTATACGACATTCCAAAAAGACAGGCAGGAGGGAAAGTAACTGTAAGCAAAGAAATTAGTATGAGAGCAAGAAACGATCTTGGATCGGAAGATGTAGAATCCAATTTTATTTATTTGTTCATGGGAGGAGGACATCCCTAGCTACGCAGTGTTTATTGTCCATCCCTAATTGCCCAGGGGACAGTTCAAAGTCAATCATATTGCTGTGGGTCTGCAGTCACATATAGGCCAGATCATGTAAGGGTGGCAGTTTCCTTCCCTAAAGCACATCAGTGAACCAGATGAGTTTTTCTGACATTTGGCAATGAATTCATGGTCATCATTATATTCTTAATTCATGATTTTCTTTTATATTGAATTCAAATTCCACCATCTGCTGTGCTGGAATTTGAACACAGGTCCCCAGAATGTTATCTCAGTCTCTGAATTAACAGTCCAGCAATAATACCACTAGGCCATTTCCTCCCCCATCGTGGAACAAGAAAGCCTGTAGCTGACTCCCACTTGGGAAAAACAGTGAACCAGGAGCTTCTTAAATGGGCGATCGCATCCCCTCACATTTTAAGACAGCCATGGATAATCAGGACCTTGTGGGAAGGGACGAAATTCGGGGAGGGAAAATTACATCAGTGTTAGGTAGGAGCTGAGCAGTATTAATTGGGAGGAGCTTTTATTGAACAAAAGCTCAATAGTGGGAGTTATTTAAAGACCTCCTCTTCAGTTCAGAACTGGCCTATTCCAGGGAAGGAGGAATGACAAGGATGGCAATCTAAGGACGTACGGACATAAGAAATAAAACAGGAGTAGGCCATCTGTCTCTTCCAGCTCGTTCCGCTGATCTTTTTTGCGGACTCAGCTCCACTTACCCTCCCATTCACCATAACCCTCAATTCCTTTCCTGTTCAAAGATCTATCTGTTTTGGCTTTCAAAACATTCAACAAGGGAACCTCAACTGTTTCAGTGGGCAGAGAATTCCACAGATTCACAACCCTTTGGATGAAGAAGCTCATCCTCAACTCAGTTTTCAATATGTTCACACTTATTTTGAGGCTGTGCCCCCGAGTTGGAATTTCGCCCATCAGTGGAAACAATTTCCGATCCATTTGTTTCATAATTTTAAAAGTTTCTATTAGATCACCCCTCATTCTTCTAAATTCCAGTGACTGCAAGCCTAGTCTACTCAATCTCTCCCCACACAGCAACATTTTTAATTCTGGAATCAACCTCGTGAACCTCCTTTGCACCCCCTCCGGTGCCAGTACATCCTTGCTCAAGTGAGGAGACTAAAACTGGACAAACTACTCCACACCAAGCCTCACCAGCACCCAAAACAACTGTAGCATACCCTCCCGATTTTTAAACTGCATCACTCTCGCAATGAAGGACACTATTCCATTTGCCGTCTCAATTACCAGCCGCATCTGCAAACTACCTGATTCAGACACAAGGCTGCCCAGCTCCCTCTGCGGAGCAGCATGCTACAATTTTTCACCATTTTAGCAAGACTCCATTTTTCCATAATTGCTACCAAAATGGATACCCTCACATCTACCATCATTGGACTCCATCTGCTGGACCCTTGTCCATTCACTTAAACTTTCTGCATCCTTCCGCAGATTTTCATCGTCCTCTTCAGACTTTACTCTCTCACTCATTTTAGTGTCATCTGTGAACATAGAAAAATACAGTGCAGAACAGGTCCTTCGGCCCTCCATGTTGCGCCAACCTGTGAACTAATCTAAGCCCATTCCCTCACACTATCCCATCATCATCTATATGCTTATCCAAGGACTGTTCAAATGCCCTGAATGTGGCTGAGTTAACTGCATTGGCAGGCAGGGCATTCCACGCCCTTACCACTCTCTGGGTAAAGAACCTGCCTCTGACTCTGTCTTCAATCCATCACCCCTCAATTTGTAGCTCAGCCCCCTCGTACAAGCCAACATCATCATCCTAGGAAAAAGACTCTCACCGTCCACCCTGACTCATCTTTCTCTGATCGTCTTGTATCTTTCTATTAAAGGCCCTCTTAGCCTTCTTCTCCCCAATGAGGACAGACTCGAGTCGCTCAGCCTTCTCTCATAAGACCTTCACTCCAGACCAGGCAACATCCTGGTAAATCTCCTCTGCTCCTTTTCCAATGCTTCCGAATTCGTCCCGCAATGGAGCGACCAGAACAGGTCGCACGAGCGTTTTGTGCAGTTGCAGCATGACATCACGGCTCTGGAACTCAATCCCTCTACCAATAAAGTCTAACACACCGTATGCCTTCTTCACAGCACGATCAACATGGGTGGCAACTTTCAGAGATCTGTGTACATGGACGCCAAGGTCCCTCTGCACATCCGCACTACCAAGAATCTTTCCATTGGCCCAGTATTGTACCTTCCTATTATTCCTCCCAAAGCGAATCACCTCACATTGAACTCCATTTGCCACCTTTCCGCCCAATTTTGCACTTTATCCAAGTCTCCCTGCAACATGCGACATTCTTCCACATTGTCCACCACTTCACCGACTTTAGTGTCATTTGCAAACTTAGCAACCCATCCACCTATGCCTGCGTCCGAGTCATTTATAAAAATGACAAACAGCAGTGGGCCAAAAACAGATCCTTGAGGCACACCACGAGTAACCGGACTCCAGGCTGAATATTTTCCATCAAACACCACTGGTTGCCTTTTTACCGAAAGCCAGTTTCTAATCCAAACTGCTCAATCTCCCTCAATCACATGGCTCCGTATTTTCTCCAATAGCCTACCATGTGGAACCTTATCAAAGGCTTTACTGAAGTCCACGTACACTACGTCAACTGGCCTTCTCTCATCCACATGCTTGGTCACCTCCTCAAAATCTCCATGAGGTTTGTGAGACACGACCTGCCCTTGACAAATCCATGTTGACTATCTCCAATCAAATTGTTGCTTCCGAGATGATTATAAACCCGATCTCTTATAACCCTTTCCAAAACTTTTCCTGCAACAGACGTAAGGCTCACTGGCTGTAATTGCCTGGCTCATCTCTACTGCCCTTCTTGTACAAGGGCACAACATTTGCAATCCTCCAGTCCTCTGGTGTTCAACCTGCAGACAATGAGGACTCAAAGATCAAAGCCAAGGGCTCCGCCACCTCCTCCCGAGCTTTCCAGAGAATTCTCGGAAAAATCCTCTCAGGCCCAGGGGATTTATCGAGCTTCACACCTTCTGGAATTGATAACATCTCCTCCTTACTAACCTGAATCCTTTCAAGTCTAATAGCACGTATCTCAGTCGTCTCGACGATATTCTCCTCTTCCTCAGTGAAAACAGATGAGAAATATTCATTTAGCACCTCTCCGATCTCTACCCGGTCCACACACAACTTCCCACTTCTGTCTTTGATTGGCCCTATTCCTACCCCAGTCATCCTTATATTCCTCACATACCTTGAGAAAACTTTACGGATCTCCTTTATTCTACCTGTGAATGACTGCTCAGGACCCCTCCTTGCTCTTCTTAACTCTCTCTTTAAATCCTTCCTTGCTCATCTGTAACTCTCCATCGCATCAACTGATCCATCTCATCTCAACATCACATAAACCTCGCTCTTCTGCTTAACGCGAGATACAATTTCTTTCGTAAACCACGGTTCCCCTACCTTATCACTGACCCCTGCCTGACAGGGACGTACCTATCAAGGACACGCAATATCTGTTACTTCAACCAGCTCCCCATTTCGATTGTCCCCATCCCCTGCATTTTGCTACCCCATTCTTTGCCTCCTAAGTCTTGCCCAATTATAATTGCCTTCCCCCATCTCTAAGTCTTGCCCTGTGGCATGTTCCTCTCCCACTCCATCGCTAAACTAAACGTAACCGAATTATGGTCACTCTCTCCAAAGTGCTCATCGACCACGAAATCAAACACCTGGCCTGGTTCACTGTCAAGTACCAGATCCAGCGTGGCCTCCCCTCTTGTCGGCCCTTCGACGTACCGTGTCGGGAAACGCTCCTGCGTGCATTGGACGAAAACTCATCCATCCGACGTACGAGATTTACAGCATTTCCAGTCAATGCTTAGGAAGTTAAAGTCTCCCATAATGACCACCCTGTTCCTTTCACTCCTGCCCAGAATCGTTTTGCCAATCCTCTCCTTCAGATCCCTGGAACTTTGCAGAGGCCTATTAAAAAACTCCCAACAGTGTGGCCTCCCCTCTCCTGTTTCTGGCATCAGCCCATCCCACCTCAGTAGACCAGTCCTCCTCAAAAGTTTTTTCAGCCTCCGTTACACTGTCCTCGACAAACAAAGCCACACCTCCCCCTCTTTTCCCACCTTACCTGATCTGACTCAAAGATCTGAACCCTGGAACCTGCAACATCCATTCCTGACCCTGCTCTATCCATGTCTCCGTAATGGCCACAACATCGAAGCCCCAGGTACCTATCCATGCTGCAAGCTCACCTCGCTTATTCCGGATACTCCTGGCAGTCAAGTAGACACACTTCAATTCAGCTTGCTGTTTGCCAGCACACTCCTGTGACACTGAGATCCTGTCCATGTCCTATCTATTCTCTTTCTCCTGTGTACTGAAACTACACCACAGTTCCCCATCCCCTTGCTAAGCTAGTTTAAACCCACCCGAATGGCACTAGCCAATTTCCCACCCAGGATATTAGTGCCCCTCTGGTTCAAGTGGATACCGTCCTGTTTGTACAGGTCCCACCTTCCCCAGAATGAGCCCCAATTGTCCATGTACCTGAAGCCCTCCCACCTGCAGCCACGTGTTCAGCTGAAATCTCTCCCTGTTCTTTGCCTCGCTATCACTTGGCACGGGTAACAAACCAGAGATAACCACTCCGTTTGTTTGAGCTCTCAGCTTCCAGCGGAGCTCCCTGAAATCCTGCCTGACGTCCCTATCCCTCTTTCTACCTATGTCGTTGGTACCTATGTGGACCATGGCTTGGGGCTGGTCACCCTCTCCCTTCAGGACTCCAAAGACACTATCCGAGACAACACGGACCCTAGCACCTGGAGGCAACGCACCAATCGTGAGTCTCTTCGGTTCCAAACAAGCCTTCTATCTGTCCCTCTAACTATTCAGTCCCCAATGACTAACACTCTCCTCCTATACCCCCTTCCCTTCGTTGCAAGAGCAACAGACTCTGTGCCAGAGACCTGCACCCCAGTCAGTATTGAGGTAATGCCTCATCGTAAGGAGGTCAGAATTGATGGAGTGGCAGATATTTAGAGGGTCAGTACTGAGGCAGTGCACAACCGTCAGAGGGTCAGTACTTAAGGAGAACCCCATTATCAGAAGGTCAACACAAATGGAGAGTCACATCGTCAATGGTTCAATCCTGAGGAACACTTCATTGTCATAGGGTCAGTCCTGAGGCAGTGATTCATTGTCAGAGGGTCAGTATTAAGGTTTAGAATTGAGGGAGTGCTATCTGACTATGTCACTCTGACAATGAGGCACTGCCTCAGGAATGAGCCTCTGACAATGAGGCACTTTCTCAGTTCTGAATCTCTGACAAGGAAGCATTCCCTCAGTGCAAACCTTCTGTATGGACCCCATGTCAATGAGGCACTCGCTGAGTACTGACCCTCTGACAAAGTTCCAATAGCTTACTACTGACCTTCTAATCATGTGCCCCCTACCCCATTTCTAAATCTGTTACATTGAGGGCACTGCCTCAGAACTGACACACTGGCTATAAGGCAGTCCGTAAAGACTGACCCGCTGATCATGAGGCTGTCCCTCAGTTAATGACCCTCTAAATATGAGGCACTCCCGTAATTCTGACCGTCAGGAGCTACCTCAATGTTGACTCACTGATATAGAGGCACTGCCTCAGAATTGACATGCTGACGATGGGGCACTTGCTCAGGACAGACCCTCTGATAGAGCTGAAGGTTTGATTTTAGAGCAGTGATGCACTGCGAGCAGGTCAGTATTAAGGGAGTGCCACACAGTCAGTGGACCAATATTAGGGGAGTGCCACACTGTCAGAGGATCACTCTTAATGGAGTGCTGCACTTGTGGTGAGTGAGTACTGAGGCAGTGCAGCACTGCAAAGGGTCAGTCATGAGAGAAAGCTCCATTTTCAGAGGGTTAGCACAGAGGAAGTGCTTAATCAGAGAGTTATTTCAGAGAGAGTGCTGTATTGTCAGAGTTTCGCACTGAGGGAGTATCACACAATCAGAGGTCCAATATTAAGGAAACAATGCACTGTTGGAGGGTTGATATAAAGGGAGGGCTGCACTGTCAGACAGTTAATGATGTGGGAGTGCTGAAATATCACAGAATCAGTCCTGAGAAGTGCTGCACATTCAGAGAGTTAGTGCTGAGGGAGTGGTCTAATGTGAAAAGATTGATATCAAGGGGCACTGCCGAAGGATCAGGAGTGCAATACTGTCAGAAAAACAATATTGAGGGAGTTCTGCTGTGTCAGTGGGTCAATATTACAGGATTGCTACACGATCCACGTATCAATGTCAGACGGTCAGTCCTGAGGGAGTGCTGCACTGTTGGAGGGCCAATATTGAGTGTGCGCGACACTCAAGAGGATCATTTTGTTGGACTTGTGCACTGTCAGAAGTTCAATTGTAAGCAAGTGCCACACTGGTAGCGGGTTAATATTATGGGAGTGCTGCACTGTCAGACGGTTAAAGATGAGGGAATGCTCATCATCTGATAGGGCATCACTCCCTTCAGACGAACCCTCAGGCGGTGCAGCACTCCAACAAGTTAGTTTCAGAGGCATGTTGTCCCATCAAATTGACCCTCTGAGACAGGAGCATGCACTAAATATCGACCCTCTCACAATGCTGCACTGCCTTAATATAGGCCCTCTGGCAGGGCGGCTCCCTTTCAGGACACACCATCCAACACCACAGCACTCTCCCATCATTGACCCTCTGACAGTGCAGTACTCTCTTAATATTGAATGTGTCACACTGCACAACTCCATTAAAATTGACCCAAGCAATCCATGAATATTTGCCCACTGACAGTGCAGCTCTTCCTCAGTTCTGACTCTCTGACAGTGCAGCACTCCCCGAAATACTGTCAGAGGGTCAATACTGAGAGAATGCTGCACTGTCAGAGTCAGTTCCCTGCAGTCCTATCAGATGTTCAGTCTTAAAGGTATGCCGCATTGGGAGTGCGTGAGCATCAGCGAATTCTGCACTGCAAGAGGGTCAACAATGAGGAAGAACTGCAATGTCAATGTAACAGGGTCAGAACCGAGTGCCTCACAATCAGAGGGTCAGGATTGAGGTCAGAATTGAGACAGTTATGCAGGATTAGAGTGTCACTGCTGTGGTCGAGTAGCACTCAGAGGGTCAGTACCGAGGGAAAGCTTCATTGTCAATGGATCACTTCTGAGGCTGTGCTACTTCGTCGGAGGGCCATACAAATGCAGTGCCTCATTGTAATGGGATACGAATTGAGGGAATCGCACAATCGGAGGATCAGTACTGAGGTCCTGCAGCACTATCAGCAGAGGGTCACTACTGATGGAGTGCCTTATTGTTAGAGGGTCCGTGCTGAGGGAGTGCATCATTGTCAAAGGATCAAATTGAGATGATGCCTCATTTTAATATGGTCAGTTTGAGGTAGTGCAACACTGTCAGGGGGCCAGGAGTACTGAGGAAGTGCTGAAAATCCCCATGATTAAGGGAAGACCCTCATGTTTAAAATGTCAAAACAGAGAGAGGGCATAATGGCCAGAGGGTCAGTTCTGAGTTTGTACCTTGTTGCCAGGCGGCTAGTTATGACGGAGTACCGAATCTCTGGGAGTGGCTAATCTGTCAGAGAGTCAGGACTGAGGGACTGCTGACCGTCTCTCAGTGCTGTAATTCCCCAGCACTGAACCGCTGGCACACTCTTACTGTTGACCCTCTGAGAGGGCAGTTTCCCTTCGTACTGACTCCCCTCAGTGTAGCACTCCCTCATTGCTAACCCAACTCTGTGTAGCATACCATTAATATTGACCCTCTGACAGTGCAGTGCTCTGTGATGACTCACTGTTCTGACAGTGCAGTTCTCCCTCAGTAGTGACACTCTGACAGTGCAGCACTTGCTAAAAATTGGCCTTCCGACAGTGTGGAGCTCACTCATTGATGACACTGACAATGCAGCACTCCCTCAGTACTTACTCTACAACACTTCAGCACGTGCTCATCATTGACCCTCTGACAGTATTGCAGTCACTTAATATTGAGCCTCAGTCCTGGAGCACTGTCTGAAGATTGACCTCCTGACAGTGAAGCTCTCCCTTAATATTGACCCTCTGAGAGGGTGACTTTCTCTCAGTGCTGACCCTTCAGCGGTGTTGCATGACTTACCACTTTCCCATCACCACCTTATGCTACCGTGCCCCCCCCCCCCCCCCCACCACCGCATCAACATCATCTTTCTGAAATTGTTGCATTCCCTGAATTTTAACACTCTGATAATGCAGAATTCCTTCAATATTGACCCAATGAGAACATAGCAGACCCTTCTTATTGATGCTCTGACAGTGCAGTGCTCCCTGAAAACTGGCCCTCCCTCAGTGCAGCACTCCCGTAGTAAAGAGCTCCCCCCCCGGCCTGACCCCTAATCAGTGCTGAGCTGCACTCAGTGCTGAACCCCCCCACCCCGAGTGCTGACCTCCCGTAAGCTGAACCACTACAGTGCTCATTGTTGACCGGCCACTGAGTGCACATCCCCGCTTAGTGCAGCTCTCCCACTGTGCTGACTCCCCCTCAGTGCTAACAACCCACAGTGCAGTACCCCCTCAGTGCTGACCACTTTCAATTCTGACACCGCACTCCTTGTCAAGGAGACAGAATCAAGGCAGTGCGACAGGATTCGAGTGTCAGTGCTGTGGTACAGTAGTACTCTGAGGGTCAGTACACAGGGAAAGATTCATTGTCAATGGGTCAGTTCTGAGGCTGTGCTACTTTGTCAGAGGGCCATACTAATGTGGTGCCTCATTGTGGGGTTGACACTGAGGGCGGTGTGGGTGAAAAGAATGAGAGAGTGTTGCACTGAGCAGGGACAGCATCCAAAGAGTGCTGCACTGAGCAGGGTCAACACTGAGGGAGTGCTGCACTGAGGTCGGGTTAGCATTGAGAGGTGGTCAGCACTGAGGCAGTGATGGGGTGTTAGCACTGAGGGAGTGCTGCACTGAGGTCGGGTTAGCATGGAGAGGCGGTCAGCACTGAGGCAGTGATGGGGTGTTAGCACTGAGGGAGTGCTGCACTGAGTGGTCCTCAGCACTGGGATGGTGTCAGCACTGGGGAAGTGCTCCATGAAGGGGGTTTCAGCAACGAGGGGCGAGTTTGCACCGAGATTCTGATATTCATGGAACAAGAATTCCAATGGTTCCTCCATTCAATCCTGCCAAGACATAAGGGCGAGGTTAGTTGTAACATTTTCAATATTTCACTCAGATTAGTTCAAGGGTCAGAATTTGTTTAAGGTTGAAAGAATTGAATACTCAGTGAGAGAAAGAGAGTGTATGAGAAACAGGGGCTGGCTCCATGCAGGATCAGTGCGGTTAGCTGTGCTGCTGAGGAACTGGCTGAAGGGTCCTGATTCTGTTCGTTCCCAGAAGCTATTTTAAAGCTGAATGAAGTCCAGGAAACAGGAGAAGCCCTCGGAGCCACTGGACAGATCGAAATGGCAAAGTTAGGGCTCAGGACTTGGTGCTGTAAGGTGTTAGGGGTTCACAAATAATTCAGCAAATGAGGAATTGGAACCCCTGATTCATTGCTAGCAAGGCTTTGGGAATTAGACATTAGACATTAAATAGAACATAGAACATAGAACATAGAACAGTACAGCACAGAACAGGCCCTTCAGCCCACAATGTTGTGCCGACCATTGATCCTCATGGATGCACCCTCAAATTTCTGTGACCATATGCATGTCCAGCAGTCTCTTAAATGACCCCAATGACCTTGCTTCCACAACTGCTGCTGGCAACGCATTCCATGCTCTCACAACTCTCTGCGTAAAGAACCTGCCTCTGACATCCCCTCTATACTTTCCACCAACCAGCTTAAAACTATGACCCCTCGTGCTAGCCATTTCTGCCCTGGGAAATAGTCTCTGGCTATCGACTCTATCTATGCCTCTCATTATCTTGTATACCTCAATTAGGTCCCCTCTCCTCCTCCTTTTCTCCAATGAAAAGAGACCGAGCTCAGTCAACCTCTCTTCATAAGATAAGCCCTCCAGTCCAGGCAGCATCCTGGTAAACCTCCTCTGAACCCTCTCCAAAGCATCCACATCTTTCCTATAATAGGGCGCCCAGAACTGGACGCAGTATTCCAAGTGCGGTCTAACCAAAGTTTTATAGAGCTGCAACAAGATCTCACGACTCTTAAACTCAATCCCCCTGTTAATGAAAGCCAAAACACCATATGCTTTCTTAACAACCCTGTCCACTTGGGTGGCCATTTTAAGGGATCTATGTATCTGCACACCAAGATCCCTCTGTTCCTCCACGCTGCCAAGAATCCTATCCTTAATCCTGTACTCAGCTTTCAAATTCGACCTTCCAAAATGCATCACCTCGCATTTATCCAGGTTGAACTCCATCTGCCACCTCTCAGCCCATCTCTGCATCCTGTCAATGTCCCGCTGCAGCCTGCAACAGCCCTCTACACTGTCAACGACACCTCCGACCTTTGTGTCGTCTGCAAACTTGCTGACCCATCCTTCAATTCCCTCGTCCAAGTCATTAATAAAAATTACAAACAGTAGAGGCCCAAGGACAGAGCCCTGTGGAACCCCACTCACCACTGACTTCCAGGCAGAATATTTTCCTTCTACTACCACACGCTGTCTTCTGTTGGCCAGCCAATTCTGTATCCAAGCAGCTAAGTTCCCCTGTATCCCATTCCTCCTGACCTTCTGAATGAGCCTTCCATGGGGAACCTTATCAAATGCCTTAAATAGTCTTATTTTGTTAAGTTTTCCAATACAGTTAAGTTATTCCAATTCCGCTTTTCTTTGTTGTATTTTAGCTGCAGTGTTTACTTAATGTAAAGTACTTTGATGAATCAAATTGCATCTGGAACACAGTTCCTCACATTTATCTGCAAAATAAGAAAAAGTTAGGGTCTAAGCTACCTTTGTAATACATTTTGAGGGATTCAGGTCTGATCGATAATTCTTTCTTTGCTCCATATTCCCCAAATTCAAGTATCTCATGGAATTCGGAGCCCATTTTTGAAAAATACAGTGGGAAAGCCGCACCGACACAGACAGCCCCTGAACAAATATAACAGTAGTCCCACACTGTACAGTGATGGTTATGGAGCTCTCCACTGCTCTATGTTCATTTTCTACCCAGTCTTCCTGTATGTAACGTGAGGAATCTCCGACCACAGCTCATTGTTGGAACTTGTTCTGTTCATTGCCCGCAGTGAGATCCCCACCCATTGGGTTGGACACCTTCCCAACTTAACACCACTCTCCCCTATAATCTGCCCCAACGCCACCACTGCTGCGTTGTCTTATTTTATTTTCTAGTACAGTTTTCTTGGCAGGCAGGGTATGTTCATGAAAGAACCAGGTTACCAGCTCACTTTATGAAGAAAGTGCTTCCTGACATTCTCCTTTGAATGGCCTGACATGAAGATTATCTCAATGTTGGTCAGAGGTTGGTGGGAAAACCACATGACGGCTTGTGATTTGAAATAAACCTGTTACACCATAACCTGGTGTCATGTAACTTCTGACTTTCTCCACTCCAGCCCAACACTGGCACCTCCTCCTCATGGTGTACTTCATGAAGGTGGTGCCCGCTCTAACATGGGGAGAGTTGCTGCCAATTTGTGCAAAGCAAGATGCCACAAACAGCAATGTGGCAATGAGCTGAGAATCGATCACTTCACTGAGTTTAATTGATATAGAGACAGAGATTGTGAGGTGGGTCACAAATGCCCCATTAGTGAAGGAAACCTGCTGTTTTATCCTGGTCTGTGTGTATACATGATTACAGTCTCAAACACTGATGTGGTTAATTCTTAACTACGCTCTGAACTCCTCTCTCTGTTTGTGTCCGGTCAGTGGCTCAGGAAAAAAGCCACCCACCATCTTTTCAAGGGGCAATGAGGGAGGGGCAATGAATGTCGACACTGAAAATAAATGGAGTGCATCGCTTCTCAATATACATCAGAGCATCAACCCAAAACTGTAGCACAGTAATTAATGGCTGTATTTACAGGGAGAGACTCCAATAAATGGTCAGCAAGTTTGGTCATTGCTGGAACGTGTTGAGTGTTTTCCTAACTGCAATCCTCATCTTGCTATGTGCGTGAAAGTGTGAATGCTTCATTCAATTTTGCTTGAAATATTTGCTCCCATTTTTCTTCCTTCAGTTAGTGACTGCTCCTTTGGGGCTAGACACCAGACACTTCTGTATGTGGCCCCCATGTCCCTCTGATCCAGAGTGGGCCTTCCATTGTTGTGTGTCCACATGAGAAACCATGGTTTGTTTTGATCTGGAATATGTAGCTTGTTTGGGAAGTGAAAGCACATTTCAACAGAACGTCCAGACGTGTAACTGTATCTGCGCTGCACTGACTCCCTCATTTACAATAACCACACTGTGATATTGTGTTATAGCAGGAGGAAGACAGCGGCTGAGGAGGCAGCTGCAAAGACCAATGAGAATGCACCGACCGACAGTCAACTCTCTGTGAGACACCAGGTACAGAAGCAGTTTGCACTCACTCCAAAGCTTTACGCTCAGCGTTTAGTCAGTGAGACATGTTGCAATTTACAAATCCAAGACCTTTCTCCCCACCACCATCACCATTTTGAAGGTGCCCAGTGATGTGACTGTGCACAGGGACGAGGACACAGAATATGCACAGATCAGATTCTGTCCAAACTGTGAGAGAAACAGTAAGAGGGATGTTAGAGAGTGCTGCACTGTTGGAGGGTCAGGGCTGAGGGAGCGCCGCACTGTCAGAGGGTCAGAGCTGAGGGAGAGCTGCACTGTCGGAGGGTCAGAGCTGAGGGACTGCTGCACTGTCAGAGGGTCAGTGCTGAGGGAGTGCTGCACTGTCAGAGGTCAGAACCGAGGCAGTCCCATCATCTCGGAGGGTCAGTCCTGAGGGAATGCCACGCTTTCATTGGGTCAGTTCTGAGGGAGTGCTGCACTGTTGAAAGGTCAGTCCTGAGGGACTGCTGCACTGTTGAAGGTCAGGACTGAGAGAGTGCTGCACACTCGGAGGGGCAGTAATGAGGGTGCTGACCCCATTCTGAGTAAGGGTCATGGACTCAAAATGTAAGCCGCTTTCTTTTCCCAGAGCCTCTCAGACTCGCTGAGTTTTGAGCAATTTCTTTTATTGTTTCAGAATTACAGCATCTCCAGTTCTTTATTTTATTGTTCATAAGTTTGGTGTCAACTGTTTATTGTGTTGCTGCTGTGGAATCTTTCTGTGCATGATCCACAGCTGCACGTCCTACACTATAGCATTGAATACACTTCTAAAAGATGCTGGCTCTGAAGGTGTTTGGAATGTACCATTTGAGTCAAGAAGAGAACTCAAATCCAAATTTGATACACAAACTATGACACTGTAACTCAAGGGTGAGAAAGGTTAGAGACTAGAAAGTGGAGAGAGAAATGACACGCGGTATGACAGACAGATACAGGGAGAGGGGAGGTGTGGGTGGAAAAAGTTAAATTCACTGAACTGTGTATAACACTCATGAGGCTGCGCAGCAAGTTCCCCCAAATGTGCCAGCAAATTGTGAGAATATCTTCATTTCCATTCCTTTAACAGAACTCTGCAGTGTCGAAGATGCCATTTTTCAGATGGCACATTAAGCTGCACCGTCTGCCCTCTGGGAGGGTGATAAAAGACCCATGGCCATGATTTGAAAGAGAAGCAGGGAGCAGTTCTCCTCAGTGTCTGGGGCCTTCCGCTATCTCCGTCAAACAAAACAGCCATTAAAAATGTGATGTTAGTTATTCTAATACTGTTGTCGGGAGATTTGCTGTGTGCAAATTCACTGCTATACTTCCTACATTACATCAATGACTACAGTTCAATAAATGAAGCCCTTCAGTGACTTGGAGTATTTGTGATGTTCAGTCTCTGTGAACAATGAGCTTCAGTTTTCAAGGTAAGAAAGAGAAGGGTGAACCCTGATTAAACCCCTGATCCTCGACTGACTCTTATGAGGTTGTGCAATAATTTAAACCTATCCACGCCAGTAAATGGTGTGAGAACATCTCCTGTTTCAATTTCTCTGAGGGGATCATAGGATAACTTGGTGGTTACTGACCATCAGAACACAACTCGGGACACCACTAGAGTTGGGGAGACACCAGCTCCCCGGGCTGTCTTTGCTCGTGCAGTGGTAGGAGATGCTAGACACCAAAACGGAAATAAAGACCTTCTCTACGACAATATCATCTTCTCAAAGCTGCCCAGCAGAGACGGGGCTGTGCACAGGGACAAGGACACAGAACATGCAGAGACACAGGGAGAGCAAGTGCGTATTCTGTAGGTGACTCAGGATGTATTGTAACCTTAACAAGTCAAACAGTATTTTAGATTAGTTTATAATTCAAGATTATTCTAACTGTGTTCCTGGAAAAGTACAGTCCCTACAACATTGGGCTGATACTAATACACTCACTCAGAAGTGACCCTCCAGCAAAGCAGCCCTGCCTCAGAACTGACCCTGTGACAATGAGCTACTCCATCAGCAGTGAATCTGTAATCACGTGGCACTCCCTCAATTCTGAAAACATTACACTGAGGCACTCCTACAAAGGCCTCTTCGTTTTAGGGATTATTTACAGTCATCCCTGTGTTTTACAGGTTATTGAAAGGGGTCACTGTTTTCAGGTTTATTTTCACCCTCCAATCTTGCAGCACTCCCTCAATTCAGGCGTGTAGCAGTAATGTCTCCAGACTGAATCTCGAAAAGTGTTGCAAACCCTCAATTCTGATTTGCTCAAAATGAGCCACTGACTGAGTATTGGCCTTCTGACAAAAAGTCACTTATTCAGAACTGGCCTTCTGACAATGTGACACTCGTCCACATCTGACCCTCCAGCAATGAGGTACTGCCTCAGATCCGCTGACAGTAAAGCACTGCCCCCTCAGTTCTGACCCTCTGACAGAGCTGCAATACTTCAGGACTGAACTTCTAATCATCTTGTACTCCATCAACTCTGAATCCAATGCACTGAGCTACTGACTCAGTATTTACAGTCTGCTCCTAATACACCCTCAGAATTGACCCTAAGGCAATGTGACCCTGCCTCAGAACTAACTCTGTGACAATGAGGCACTTACTCAGCGCTGAATCTCTAATTGTGTAGCACTCCCTCAGTTTTTAGGCACTCCTTCCAGACTGGCACACTCTCAAGGCTGATCTGCAGCAATGAGGAATTGCCTGACAACACAGCCACGAACAACAAGGCCCTCTTTAGGACAGTGTCTGATAACGAGGCACTCACTTGGTTCTGAGCCTCTGACAATGAAGCACTTGCTCAAGTCTGACCACATTAAAATGAGGCACCCTCAAACTGATCTGAAACACCTCAGTTTCGACCTTCTGATGGCTCTGAAGTGCCTCAGTTTATATCCTCTGACCGGTCTTTTAATTCTGACACAATTACAGTGAAGGTCAGCCTCCGTGCTGACACTCCCTCTGACAGTGTTGCACACCCTGAGCATCACTGACAGTTTCAGCGTTCCCTTCATATGGACCAACTCACAATGCAGCACTCCCCTAACATTATTATTTATATTGACGATCTGACAGTACAGCCCACCTCAGTGCTGACCCTCCGACAGCGCAGCATTCCCTCATTACTCACCCTTTGATACTGTAGCCCACCTTTGGTAATGACACTCTGACAGTGTCACACTCCCTTACTATCGGCCCTTCAACAGTGCAGCACTCCCTCAATGATGACACCGTAACGATGCAGGATTCCCTCAGTCCTGGCTCTGCAACAGTCAAGCATTCAATCAACACTGACCCTCTGTTAGTGCAGTATACCCCTAATATTGATCCTGTGACAGTGCAGCACTCCCTTAATATTGGCCTTCCGACAGAGTGGCACTTTCTTGACGAAGGCACTCTGACAAAACAGTTTTCCCTCATTGCTGATGCTCTGGCAGTGCAGCATTCTGTCATCATTGGCACCTTGCCAGTGGAGCTACATGCTTCTTATTGACCCTCCACAGTGCAGCACTGCCTCTCTACTGACTCTACAACATTAATATTGATCCCCGAACGGGAGGTTCTCTTTCATACCCACCCCCACAAGGAGAAGCCCTCCCTCATCTTTCACCCTCTGACAGTGCAGCACTCCCTTAATATTAACCCGCTGCCAGTGTGGCACTCCGTTACAGTGCAGAACTCCAACAAAGTGATCATCTGAGTGTCGCGCACACACTCAATATTGACCCTCCAACAGCGTAGCCCTCCCTCAGAACTGACCGTCTGACATCGATACACTGATAGTGTCACAATTCTGTAATATCGACCCCCACTGACGCATCAGAACTCTCTCAATATTGGCCTTCGGACAGTACTGCGCTACTGATCCTTCGGCGGTGCCTCTTGATATCAATCCTCTGACATTATAGCACTCCCTCAGTACTAACTCTCTGAACGTGCAGCACTCTGTCAGGTCTGATTCTGCGCTATTTCAGCACTCCCACGTCATTAACCCTCTGACAGTGCAGCACTCCATTCATATTATATTGTATTTATCAACCCTCCAACAGTGCACTATTTCCTTAATATTGGACCTCTGTTTGGACAAGCTGACAGCATCTCATGTTCTTTATCGACAGAGAGTCAGTTCTGTGGTAGTACCTCATTGTAATGGGTCAGAGTGGGTCTAATCAGTCCAACCCCAAACCTAACCGTGGCTTCAGGCCTAAGGCTAGCCTCAGGCCTAACACTCACCCTCAACCTAAGCAGAAGCCTCAGCCCCAAACCTAAATGTGGTCTGAGCTCTAACCCTAACCATAGACTCAGCCCTAAGCCTAACCTCAGCCTTAACCCAAAACCTCTCCCGAGCCCTACCCCGAACTCCAAACTGAACCTCATTAGTAACCCTAACACAAGTCTCATCCCTCACCCTAACTCCACCCTCATCCAAAACCTCGTCCAATCCTCACACCTAACCCTAGCCTTGGTCCTAACCCAAACCCTAACCCTCGCCACCCTCTCACGCTAACCCTCATTGTTAATTAGTGAGTACTGAGGTATAGCAGCACTGTCAGAGCATCAGAATAGTGGGAGTGAACTATTGTCAGACTGTCAATACTGAGGCAGTGTCTCATTATAGAAGGGTCAGAATTGAAGCACTGCCACGCTAACAGAGACTCAGTACTGAGGTACGGCAACAGCGTCATCGAATCTGAACTGTGGGTGTGCATTATTGTCAGAGGGTCATGATCTGAGGCAGTGTCTCCTTGTGAGAGGGTCAGTACTGACAGAGAGCCTTCCTTGCCTGACGGTCAGTACTGAGGCACTGCTTCTTGTCAGGGGGTCTGGAGGGATAGTGTCTCATTGTTGGTCAGTCCAGTGTGAGGCAGTAGCTCATTGGTGGAGGGTCAGTCCTCAGGGTGGGCGGATGATGTGGAGGTGCTGGTGTTGGACTTGGGCGGACAAGGCTGAGTATTGACACTCTGCTACAAATGCACTCTCTCGTTCTGACCCTCTGATAAAGGCAAACTCCCTAATTGCTGACACTCTGCCAAGTAGGCACTGGCTCAAACAGACCCTCTGACAATAGGCCACTGACCCTCTGATAGAGCTGCAGTACCTCAGTGAGGCAGTGGCACTCCTTGAATTCTGATCCCATTACAATCAGGCACTGAGTCAGTACTGACGCTCTGCCAAAGAGGTACTGCCTGAAAACTGACCCAATGACAATGAGGCACTCCATCAGGACTTACCTCTGACAGTGCTAGATTACCTCTGTACTGACCTTCTAAAATGGGTGGCACTCCTTCAATTCTGACCCCCTTACAACATAGCCCTGCTACAGCCCGACCCTCTGACAACAGGGCATTCTCTGAAGCCTGATCCCCTCAAGATGAGGTCATACTTCGGTATTAACACTGACAAAGAGTCACTTCCTCTATATTGACCCTCTCATCGTGCGGCACACCCTCAGTTCTGATCTTACGACAATGGGGCACTTTTGACCAGCTGACAATGGTGCTCTCCCTCAGTTCTGACACCTCCACAGTTCTGCACGACCTCTGTACTGACTCTCAGTACTGACCCTATTCTGATCCATTACAATGAGGCGCTGCCTCACTTGTGGTTGTATAACAATGGTGCACTCCATCCATTCTGCGCCGCACACAGTGCTGTAATACTTCCGTACTGCCCTGTAATTGTGTGGCACTCCCTTAATTTTGACCCCCTTACACTGAGGCTGTGCCTCAGTATTCACCTCTGAAAATAATGCACTCCTACAGATCTGGCCCTCTGATGCTACTGCAATAACTTAGATTTATCGGCTCGTCACGTGGTTAGCTTCAATGCTGATGCCATTACATGGAGGCAGTTTCTCAGAACTGACCTTCTCACAATGGCACTCCCTTCGGACTGTCAGATACAGCCACACTACCTCCGTTTTGACCCTCTCATCACGTGGCAGTCCCTCAATTCTGAACTCCTCACAATGAGTCGCTAACTCAGTATTGACCCTCTGACAAAGAGGCACTCCCTTAGGGCTGACCTTGCACCAATCAGATACTGCCTCACACCAAACCCTCTCGAATAATGAGGCACTGCTTCAGTACAGACCCTCTGACAAAGACGCACTGCCTCAGAACTGACTCTCCAGCTATGGCAACCGGCCACAAAACGGACCTGCTGACAATGAGGCACTTCCCACCATCTCCAATCATGTGGCATATCTCTAATCCTGTGGCCCTCTCTCAGTTCTGTCACCATTGCATTGAGGCATTCCCTCTTCGTTGATCCTCTGAACTCCCTCAAGACTGACCATCCACCGTTGGTGCACTACCTCAGATCTGACCCACTGACAGTCCTACAATCTGTCACCATTCCATGTGGCATTCCAGCAATTCTGACCCCATTTCAATGAGACGCTGTTTCAGATGGTCACTCTGAAAACGAAGCGCATTCTCAGGACTAAATCTCTGAAACTAAAGCACTTCCTCAGTACTAACTCTCTGGCAGGCAAATATTGGGGGTTAGATTAGAGCTGAGGTTAGACTTGGAGCTTAGGCGAGGGTTGGGGTTGAGGCTAAGCGTTAATTGGGGCTGTGTGTTACGGTTCATTTTAGGGCTGAAGCCATAGCTAGTGGTAGGGCTGAGGCTCACTTTAGGGCTGAGACTAGATGTTCGGTCTGAGGATCAGCATTAGGGCTGAGGGTAGGGAGGGTTTACGCTGAGGATAGGGTTAGGGTTAGGGTTAATGCTGAGGTGAGGGTTAGCCCGAGGCGAGCGTTTGTATGGGTTTAGGGCTGAGCCTGGGTTTAGAGTCAGGGTTCGGGCAAAGAGTCGCTGCCTCAGAACTGACCTGCTGACAATTAGCCAGTGCATTAGGTACTGATGAGCTAATAAAAAGGCCCACTCTCAGCACTGACACTGCAGCAATGAAGTCTTGTCTCACAACTAACTCACAAAGGGCTCATAATTGAGGAAGTGCCGAATGATGAAAGGGTGCGGACTGAGGTGTTGTATAACTGTCAGAGGGTCAGAACTGAGGTATTGCGTCATTATCAGATGGTCAATTCTGCAGCAGTGGCCCACTGTAATAGGGTCAGAAAGGTCATACTGAGGTCTTGCAAGATAGGGTCAGAACTGTTGGAGTGATTCATTATCAGAGGGTAGGCACTGAGGCATTGAAGCATTGACAGAGGGTCAACACACTGTCTGTATTGAACATGTGGCAATAATGTTCTGACTCCATAACATCAAGGCACTGCCTCAAAACTGACCCTTAAGACTGACCCTCGCACAGTGCTGCATTGCCTCAGTCGTGATGCTGCATTCGTGTGGTACTAGCAGTTCCAACCCCATGAATAGGATGGGCTGAAGGGTAAAATTTCTTGATATTTGAGAAATGGTTGACTTTGAATGAGTCCTGTCAGCATTCCTGTTTTACAGTTAATTTTATTTCTGTAACTGGTTTTTTTCTTTGCCAAGTTGTTTGTTACACCAGAGCAGAGGGAGCATTTTGTTCCTCGGCACTGGACGTCATCTCGGAACGAGACCGCGAACGGTGCCAGGAACAACCTCAGCCTCCAGGCCAGCCATTGATCGAGGGGTCCCTCACGGCCACAAGAACATGAGGCTTATTCTTTTTTACTCTCTACTTGTTACTCTTTTTAATTACTCTTTCTCCATCTTTTATTTCCTCAATAAATGTTCATCTTTCAGAAAATTGGCAAGCATTCCTTTAACTGCACTTGATAGAATCACAAAAGAACCACTTCGATGCATGCTGTCATCAAAAACACACCATTATTATGAGGCACTGCCTCAGCATTGATCCTCTGACAATATCGCACTCCCACAGATTTGACCCTTTGACAACGAAGCAAGGCCTCAGTATTGAAGCTCTGACAATGCTTCAATCCCTCAGTTCTGACCATCTGACAAGGAGGCACCTTTATTTCTGACCCTCTCACAGTAGCAATATCTCAGGACTGACCTTCTATTTGTATGGCACTGCCTCACCTTAGAATGAGGTGCTGCCTCAGTCTTGACCTTCTGACAATAATGCACTCCCACAGTTCGGACCCTCTCATATTGCTGCATTTCCTCAATACTGACACTAAAAATGTGTGGCAGATCTTTAGTGCTGATCCTTTTACAAGGAAGCATTGTCTCAGTATTGACCACCTGACAATGATGAACTCTCACAGGGGTCAGGACTGAACCCCTGTCAATGAGGCACTTCTTCAGTGCCCGCACTCATTATTCGCCTTCTGACAAAGCTTCAATACCTCAGTACTGACCCTCTCACAGGGCCGATCTTCTGTCAAATCTAGAGAATTAATACAGAGGTGGTGTTTCTTATTCGAGGGTCTGCCTGAACTCTTGGTTTAAGTGTTCAATAAATTGTGACAACCTGAAAGAAGTAATTCTTCCCTGAATTAATAGGCAACCAATTTGAAAATGTGGCCTCTGGTCGTAAAATCTTTCACAAATGGGAGTAATCTCTATGGATATACACTATCAAGCCTCTTAAGAATCTTAAATGTCGAAAAAATAAGTTTTTTTATAATCTTATAAACTCCAATGAATGTAGCCCAACTTTCCTAAGCATAGCAATTCCCTACGCCATTTCCGAAATCAACCCAGTCAACATGAGGTGTTCGGCCTCCGCAGCACTCGCTCTGTGGCCATACATGACTTGTAAAGTTACCATCCTGCTGCTACGACTCTACTTCTATTTACGATGCAGTCCTCTGTCCATCCGAACATACTATCCTTGAACACACGGACTCTTTTCTTTTGAGACACCTTATGAGCTGAACCTTATCAAATGCTTTGTTGAAATCTCAATGTACTACATCAACTGGTGGTCCTTCATCAGTAATGTTTGTTTCCTTCTCAAAGCACTGTAGCAAGTTTGTCAAGTATTATTTCCCCTTTATGAAAGGATGTTAACTCTGTAGGATGTTATAGCACACTCAATACCCTGTTATTTCATCTTTCATTGCCGGCATGAACATCTACCCAGGTTGACCTAAATTGGCAATACTTGCTTACTATTTTGTCGAAGGATCTTTGTAATAATGGTGTTATGTTCACAATCTTACAATCTAAGGATTCTTGGGAGATTATCATCAGTGCCTCCATTGTATCCGTAGCTGCGTTGTTCAACATGAGAGGATACAGCGCATCATACCCCTTGGATATTTTCTGTCCTGATTGGAGTTATGTTTGGAATTCTGTGCAGTGACATTCACTTTTAACAGTTTGCTAAATACTACCAGGAACAGAAATTGTGATCCAGCTGCAACTAAAGCTTTCAGCACAGAAGGAAGTGTTTCAATTCATTATGAACCTATTAACTCCTGAAAAGGGCAATACAATTTGCCTCAGTCCGTAAATGTTCTTTCTCCAACATCCTGAGATGCATTATCTGTATTTCTTCAAATTTACCACAGATTCTGTTTCAATCACCCTTTCAGCAATACGCATGACAACAAATCGGCATTTTTAGTCCCCCTGTAGCCTCCGTTGCACATGTGCATTGTTAGATGATTATTTATTTGGGTGCCTGCTTTTTTGCTCGAATGGATAAAGGTAAATTTCTGTTCTTTTGTCATCAGAACTATTGCCTCCTCACTCTCATCTTCCTTGTTTTATCCCTCTGCTGGAATATTTAATTTGTTGACATATCTGAAATATGTTGTTGAATGGATCGGGTTTTGTAACATTGCATTCCCCATAGACCATCTACCGATGCTGTTGCTTGTTCTAACAGTTATTATCTCGCAGAGTGGAAAATGCAGTTTGAAAGCAATGGAACGTTATCGATGAAGAAGTTGATGCATAAATTGCTGCGATCTTCTAAACTACAAACTCACCTTCAATTCTTTCTCGGTCAGAGCATTATGCCGGCGCAAATGAATCGTGTTCTCAATGGGACTTCCAAAACCATGGAATTGAATTTGCACATTGATTTCTTCTTCCCTCTTCAGAAATGCAAAGTAGTATCGTAATGAAGCTTCCAAGGCGATGATTGTGTCCTTCAATGAACGGAAAAGTGACTCTTAGATTCATGGAAATATTTCAGTACTTCTGTAGACATGAAAGGCAAACATTCTCCCTGCATATGACCCAATCTCATTTTATCGTATCTTTCTGATTTTACACGCCATGGGATAATCATTGCAGTGTAACAGAAATGTTGATCATGGAAATTTATCACTGTTTTCATAAATAATGGCATATTTTCAACATCTTGCAATTGTATGAAGGCTCAGTCTCATCACACCTCGCCTGCTGCACAAAGACATTCTTACACTGCTTTCAATGTTAGGGCTCAAACAAAACACAATCATGACACAAATGCATCAACACACTACTTGCAGTAGGATCTGATATCCTTGCCAGGCACTGGAGGGGTTGCGGAGACTGGTGAGTGGATAAAGTCGTTCCTCTGTTCAAGCAGGAAAACAGGGACCTTCCAAGAAACTACAGACTGGTGAGTGTCTCATGTCTCAAAAGTATGGGCTAATAAGGGACAGCCAGCATGGCATTATACGGGGCAGGTTATGTCTTACCAAGTCAGTTGAAGTTTTCAAGGAGGTGACAAGGGTGATCAATTCGGGTAGAACAGTTGATAACATATGCATGGATTTTACGAAAGTTTTCAACAAGGTTCCTCATGGTATGCTCATCCAGAAGATTAGGATCCATGAGATCCATGGTGACTTGGCCTGCCCATATAAGGCAGACGGTTGCGGTGGAAGGCTAACAAAGATAACACAGTGTAGGGCTGGAGGAACACAGCAGGCCAGGCAGCATCAAAAATGTCAGCTTTCCTGTTCCTCTGATGCTGCCTGACCTGCTGCGTTCCTCCAGCTCCACACTTGGTGAACTCTGATTCCAGCATCTACAGTTCTTGCCGTCTCAGTGGTGGAAAGCTTTTTTTCTGGCTACAGCTCAGTGACGAGTGGTGTTCCGCATCTATGTGACTTCTGCTGTTTGTGATATATGTAAATGACTTGGTGGCAAATGTAGACGGGGGATTAGTAAGTTTGCAGATGATATAAGGACCAATGGACTTGTGGACAGCATGGAAGGTTGTCAAAGGACACAGCAAGATACAGACCAATTGCAAACTCGAGCGGAGAAGTGGCCGATGGAATTTAATCTGGGCAGGCATGAGGTGTTGCATTTTAGGAGACCAAGTGTTAAGGAAAGGGATACACAGTTAATGGCAGGACCCCAAACAGCAGTGAAGTCCAGAGGGATCTTGGGGTCCTAGACCATAACTCCCTGACAGTAGCCACACAAGTAGATAGGGTGGTCAAAAAGGCATATCGCATGCTTGCCTTTATGCTGAGGGAAACTCAGTGCAAGAGTCAGGATGTCACATTGCAGCTTTACAAGACTTTGTTGAGACCACACAGAGTATTGCATTCAATTCTGGCCGCCACATTACACTAAGGATGTGCAGGCTTTGGACAGGGTGCAGAAGAGATTTACCAGCATGCGGACTGGAATAGAGGGTATGAACGAGAAGGAGGAGCTGGAAAAACTCTTCGTTTTCTCTAGAGCAGCAGAAGCTGAGGGCAGGCTTGATAGAAGTCTATAAAATTAGGAGATACATAAATACAGCTAACGGTCAGAAAATTTCTCCCCCGGAGTTGAAGTGTCCACTATTAGGGGGCATGCATTTACGCTGAGGGGAGGAGGGGGGGGGGGGGGGGGGGAGTTCAAACGAGATGTGAGGGGCAAATATTTCACACTAAGCATGTTAAAAGTGTGGAATACATTGCCCGGGGTGGTAGTGGATGCAGATACGATGAAAGCATTTAAAAGGGTCTTTTAGTTAAGTGCACAAATATGCAAGGAATGGAGGACTATGGATCAAGGACAGGCAGAAGGGATTATTTCATTTGTTGTCATGTTTGGCCCAACATGGTGGGCCAAAGGGCACATTCCTGTTGCTGTAGTGTTCCAAGTTTTATGCTCATTTGTATCATGATTGCAAAAAGTAGGATTGGGAAGAATTTTTGAGAAGCGTTTGAGAACATTATTTCATGTAAGGACAAACGGGATAAGGATCAGGTGACACAGCACTAACAGATTTTGGAGCCCATGATGAATCATAGGGACCTCACAAGCACCAATGATCAGAGGGATCTCAGGATCTTGATGTGTATGCCTGTTGATCCCCCAATGTAATGGACGAGGTCGTTGAAGTGGTTTGGAAGGCACATTGGATACTTGTCTTTATTAGACTTAATATTAAGTGGTAGAGTTTCAGAATAGGCAGGGTATGTAAATGTTGGTTAGACCCAACATTAAGTCAACGATGAGAAAATCCAGTGACACTTGGACAACGATCAGGCTTGGCCTGATAAAGGATAAGTTACATTGGCACCATACAAGTGCTAAGCAGCAATCAGCTCCAACAAGAGAGAATATGACCATATCCAAAAACTTCCACGTCCTTACACTCACATCATCCTTACATTTATTTTTTTTTCAAATGTGCAAGTGCTATGCAAGCCATGCAAGGCCACGGGCCAGGTGTTGGAAATCAGGTTAGAACAATTCAGTGCTTGTCTTTGACTGTCACAGAATCCGTGAGCTTAAGAATGTATATCTCCTGTATTGTAGACTACTGAGGTGCTTGGCTATCCACTAAACCAAGGTTAACACTGATCTAAAACTAAACGGGGTCAGTTATATAACCAGCAGTAGCCAGGTCCATGGTACAAACCACCCTGCTGTGGGACAGGGTCAGGCAAATCCAAGTGAGCGAGCGTGGTTGGAGACTCATTCATTGGGGGCATAGATTCTGTCGCCATATTTGAGACACCAGGGCTGTGTGTTGCTTCCCTGGTGCCAAGGTCAAGGACATGTCTGAGTGGATGCAACAAATTCTTAAGGTGGAGGGTGAGCAGCCAAAGGCCACCGTGCACGTTGGTCCCAATGACCTAGGCAGAAAGAGGGAAGACATCCTGCGGACTATGGACAAGGAGTTAGCAAAGAGGCTGAAAGGCAGGACCCAGAGGGTAACAACTTATGGGTTGCCACGAGTGCCGCATGTTAGAGAGTTGTCATAGAAAGATAGGTGAGACGAATGCATGGTTAACGAGCTGGCACAGGGGGCAGGGTTTCCGGCTCATGGATAATTGAGACCGTTTCTGAGCAAGGGGTGACCCGTGCAAGAGGGATGGGAGGCAAGATGCTGTGAGTGGGACAGGACAGAGGGGACAAGTCGTTGTGAGCGGGTTACGACGGAGGGGACAAGTGCCTGTGAGCAGATCAGGAAGGAGGGGCAAGTCGCTGTCAGCGGGACTGGGCTGCGGGGAGCCAGCCGCAGTGAGCGCAACAGGACTGCAGGGGGCAAGTCGCTGTGAGCGGGTCAGGGCTGCGGGGGCAAAGTCGCTGTGAGCGCGACAGGACTGCAGGGGGCAAGTCGCTGTCAGCGGGACAGGGCTGCGGGGGCAAGTCGCTGTCAGCGGGTCATGGATTCGGGGGCAAATCGCTGTGAGCGGGACAGGGGTGCGGGGGCAAATCCCTGTGGGTGGGACAGGACCAAAGGGGCAAGTCGCTGTCAGCGGGACAGGGCGGCAGGGGCCAGTCGCTGTCAGCGGGACAGGGCGGCAGGGGCCAGTCGCTGTCAGCGGGACAGGGCTGAGGGGACAAGTCACTGTGAGCGGGTCAGGACTGGGGGGGCAAATCGCTGTGAGCGGGTCAGGACTGGGGGGGCAAATCGCTGTGAGCGGGTCAGGACTGGGGGGGCAAATCGCTGTGAGCGGGTCAGGACTGGGGGGGCAAATCGCTGTGAGCGGGTCAGGGCTGGGGGGGCAAATCGCTGTGAGCGGGTCAGGGCTGCAGGGGCGGGGGGTGGGGAGTCCCTGTGAGCGCGACAGGGCTGCGGGGGGCAAGTCCCTGTGAGCGCGACAGGGCTGCGGGGGGCAAGTCCCTGTGAGCGCGACAGGGCTGCGGGGGGCAAGTCCCTGTGAGCGCGACAGGGCTGCGGGGGGCAAGTCCCTGTGAGCGCGACAGGGCTGCGGGGGGCAAGTCCCTGTGAGCGCGACAGGGCTGCGGGGGGCAAGTCCCTGTGAGCGCGACAGGGCTGCGGGGGGCAAGTCCCTGTGAGCGCGACAGGGCTGCGGGGGGCAAGTCCCTGTGAGCGCGACAGGGCTGCGGGGGGCAAGTCCCTGTGAGCGCGACAGGGCTGCGGGGGGCAAGTCCCTGTGAGCGCGACAGGGCTGCGGGGGGCAAGTCCCTGTGAGCGCGACAGGGCTGCGGGGGGCAAGTCCCTGTGAGCGCGACAGGGCTGCGGGGGGCAAGTCCCTGTGAGCGCGACAGGGCTGCGGGGGGCAAGTCCCTGTGAGCGCGACAGGGCTGCGGGGGGCAAGTCCCTGTGAGCGCGACAGGGCTGCGGGGGGCAAGTCCCTGTGAGCGCGACAGGGCTGCGGGGGGCAAGTCCCTGTGAGCGCGACAGGGCTGCGGGGGGCAAGTCCCTGTGAGCGCGACAGGGCTGCGGGGGGCAAGTCCCTGTGAGCGCGACAGGGCTGCGGGGGGCAAGTCCCTGTGAGCGCGACAGGGCTGCGGGGGGCAAGTCCCTGTGAGCGCGACAGGGCTGCGGGGGGCAAGTCCCTGTGAGCGCGACAGGGCTGCGGGGGGCAAGTCCCTGTGAGCGCGACAGGGCTGCGGGGGGCAAGTCCCTGTGAGCGCGACAGGGCTGCGGGGGGCAAGTCCCTGTGAGCGCGACAGGGCTGCGGGGGGCAAGTCCCTGTGAGCGCGACAGGGCTGCGGGGGGCAAGTCCCTGTGAGCGCGACAGGGCTGCGGGGGGCAAGTCCCTGTGAGCGCGACAGGGCTGCGGGGGGCAAGTCCCTGTGAGCGCGACAGGGCTGCGGGGGGCAAGTCCCTGTGAGCGCGACAGGGCTGCGGGGGGCAAGTCCCTGTGAGCGCGACAGGGCTGCGGGGGGCAAGTCCCTGTGAGCGCGACAGGGCTGCGGGGGGCAAGTCCCTGTGAGCGCGACAGGGCTGCGGGGGGCAAGTCCCTGTGAGCGCGACAGGGCTGCGGGGGGCAAGTCCCTGTGAGCGCGACAGGGCTGCGGGGGGCAAGTCCCTGTGAGCGCGACAGGGCTGCGGGGGGCAAGTCCCTGTGAGCGCGACAGGGCTGCGGGGGGCAAGTCCCTGTGAGCGCGACAGGGCTGCGGGGGGCAAGTCCCTGTGAGCGCGACAGGGCTGCGGGGGGCAAGTCCCTGTGAGCGCGACAGGGCTGCGGGGGGCAAGTCCCTGTGAGCGCGACAGGGCTGCGGGGGGCAAGTCCCTGTGAGCGCGACAGGGCTGCGGGGAACAGTCCCTGTCAGCGGGTCAGGGCTGGGGTGGCAAATCGCTGTCAGCGCGTCAGGGCTGCGGGGGATAGTCACTGTGAGCGAGACAGGGCTGCGGGGGACAGTCCCTGTGAGCGGGTCAGGGCTGCGGGGGACAGTCCCTGTGACCGGGTCAGGGCTGCGGGGGGCAAGTCGCTCTGAGCGGGTCAGGGCTGCGGGGGGCAAGTCGCTGTGAGCGGGTCAGCGCTGCGGGGGGCAAGTCGCTGTGAGCGACAAAGGACTGCGGGGGTCAGTCGCTGTCAGCGCGACAGGGCGGCAGGGGGCAAGTCCCCGTGAGAGTGACAGGGCTGCAGGGGGCACGTCCCGGTGAGCGCGACAGGGCTGCGAGGGACAGTCCCTGGAAGGGGGTCAGGGCTGCGGGGGGCAGTACCTGTAAGGGGGTCAGGGCTGCGGGGGACAGTCCCTTTGAGCGGGTCAGGGCTGCGGTGGCAAATACCTGTCAGGGGGTCAGGGCTGCGGGTGACAGTCCCTGTGAGCAGGACAGGGCTGCGGGGAAAAATCGCTGTCAGCGGGTCAGGGCTGCGGGGGACAGTCCCTGTCAGCAGGTCAGGGCTGCGGTGGCAAAACGCTGTCAGCGGGACAGGGCTGCGGGGGCCAGTCACTGTGAGCGAGACAGGGCTGCGGGGGACAGTCCCTGTGAGCGCGACAGGGGGGCAGGGGGCCAGTCCGTGTGAGCGCGACAGTCCTGCAGGGGGCCAGTCGCTGTAGGGTGGGGGGAGAGGAGGAGGA